>NC_057805.1:455909445-456178685 GCF_018294505.1 Triticum aestivum | reverse complement strand
GGCTGTTTGGCCGGTGGTGGCTGGCGGCTCAGGGGGGTGGAGGTTGAAGATGAACTGCAGGCCCTTGATTTCGTATCCAACGGCTGCAAAATCGACTGACCAGAGATGAAAAAGTCAGTCGACTGACGTGTAGCCTCACCTCTAGTGCGTTCAGTTTCGACAGTAAAATTCAGTTTCGACAACAAAATTCAGTTTCGACAGTTAAATTCAGTTTTGACAGTTAAATTCAGTTTCGACAGTTAAGTTTAGAGATGAGCGGCTGATGTATACATCTAGCACTTTGTGGTTATGTATTTTACGTCATCTATTTGAGATGCTATTAGAATTCCACTCAGGTTAACGTTGTCTCTCTTGTCCTGCTTCAGCCTCGGCGTCGTACAACTCACCGGAGCTGCTCCAAAGACGAAACCCTCCATCACAGCGGAGCAGTACCTCGGGCTCCATCTCCAGACGCCTAAGATCTTCTTCCCCTCCTCCGACAGCCAAATCAGCCGGAGCATCCTCACCGGCCAACCCAATCACGCTGAGATCGACATGGCTTCGCCAAAGAGGTTGTACACTTCTTGTGGTTTGACTTAATCTCACCATACTTCTTTGCATCCTGTGATCTTCCAATTCTTGTGAACCAAACACCCAGATTGGCAGAAATCATGTGTTTTTAAATTCTCTGTTTTGCACGTGCATTCCTATCCTATTCCTGTCTATTTCCTATCCCTGCATTGTTAGAATCCTCAAATTCAAACAAGCCCTTACACAATTACTTCTGTTACAGATATGTGTCAAAGAAAACCTTCTGTGGTCTGTCCTGCTCCTGCGGTGCTGTGTTCCACCCCAGCTTAGCTGCTCCAACGACGGAAGGGTTCACCACAGCAGGGATCCGCTCTCCAGACTGTCTTTCGCCGCCTCAGATCTTCTTCCCCGCCGCCGGCAGCCACGACAACTGCATTACCATCATCAACTGAGCAGATGACCTTGAGGACTACACGGGTCCGCAAGAGAGGTCGCACTCTTCCATGTCTGCTTACGTTATTCATCGCTTAATATGATGACATGCTACTTTATCGTCGTGTTCACCTATTAGACTCCAACTCAGGTCCAAACTTATGCTGAAACTTGAGTTTTTAAATGGTTGTGGGGTACATATTGGGGGCAACAATCAGTACTATCTGTCTACTATCTGGTTAATCTCGGGTGTCTACTATGAGTTTCATGTTGGGTGCAAACAAACATTAAAGGAGCCATTATCTGTATTTTTTAACTAAAGCTATTATCTGCCTGCTATCATTGGTTTTGGGTCTATCCACAGTTTGCTACCATCACTCTGGATTTGTGCATGCACTCCTTACATAATCTGACTATGTTTTATTCCTATGCATGTCAGTTATTGTACACAATGGAACTGAACATGTAGAGCAAAAGAGACGAGCCTTGCGTGGCAATAAAATTTCATGCAGACGTCGCTCCATGGTGGGCGCAAAGGCAGCCCCCCTCCACCCATTTCGGATCATAATCAAGCGGAAGATTACAGTTCTGAGGGGGATTCATAATCAGAAGACCACTCCTATTTACCCTATGAGGTCTTCGCTCTAACTTGGCATCCTGATGTTGGTTATATCATGCATATGGTGCCTTGCATTGCTTACTTTATACATCAAATATGTCAACTGCTTAGTTTAGACATGCTTTGTGTGAATGCCATCTGTTTAGTTTATTCATCGTTTATGTGAATTATGCAATGCCATCTTGTTTAGCCAGGCATCATATATGTGAATTTTGCAATGCTATCCTGCTTAGCCAGTCATCTTATATGTGAATTATATCAGGCCATCCTTTTTTTCGTTACGTATTACATTTGTCAACAATGTTAGTACATTCAACTACTCTTCGTGTGCATCAGCCATTTGACACGGTGATGGAAAATTCTGGAGTGAAAACAAGGTCTTCAGAGCAGACTATGCTATCTGACAAAGCACATATCTCGCTGGTCATGGATAGCTCCTCAGAGGAGGATTCAGAGACAGATGACTAGTCCTATCCCCCCCCCCCCCGAGGTGCATGCTCTAACTTGGCAGGGTTATGTTGCTCATATCGTGCGTATGGTATCTTGCATTGCTATGTCATTTGCTTAGTTTAGACATGATTTGTGTGAATGCCACCTGTTTAGTGTCTAATTACCATATATGTGAATTATGCAATGCCATCTTTTTGCAAGACATTATATATGTGAATTATGCAATGCTATCTTGTTGCAAGGCATTATATATGTGGATTATGCAATGCCATGTTGTTTAGCCAAGCGTCATATATGTGAATTATAGCATGCCGTCCTTTTTTTGTATTTCTCATTGCTTTTGTCGACAATGTTTGTATATTCAACTGCTCTTCCTGTGCATCAACCATTTGAATTGGTGATGGAGAAATCAGGAGTGAAAACAAGGTCTTCAGAGCAGACAATGCTACCTGGTGAAGCAGATATGTTGCTGGTTACAGATAGCTCTTCAGAGGAGGATTCAGAAGAAGATGACCAGTCCTATTATCCCCCTGAGGTGTATGCTCAAACTTGGCAGGGTTATATTACTCATATCATGCATATGTTGTATTGCAATGCTTAGTTTTTACATCATATACACGATGTTGAATGCCATCTCCTTAGTTGACACATCATATATGCGATTGCCCTCTGCTCAGTTTCTTAGTGTATAAATCATATATTTGAATTATATCATGCCATGATGTTTACATAGACAGCATGTATCTGAATTATGGCATGCCAACCCATTTTCTAAAGACATAATATAGTTATATCATCTCATCCTGTTCACATAGTCATCATATTTTGAATTATGTCATTCTATCCGTGAATTATATCATGCCATCATGTTTCCATCGACGGCATGTTTGTGATCTATGGCATGCTAACCACTTTAATAGACACATCGTATAGTTATATCATGTCATCCTGTTTACATAGTCATCATATTTTGAAGTATGTCATTCTATCCTATTTATATAGCCATCATACATGTGAAATTGTGTCATGCTATCCTGTTTAATTAGCCATCATATATTTGAAATTATGTCCTTCTATTCTGTTTGGTTAGACAACATACATGTGAATTATTTCATGCCCTGTTTTCTTCCCTACTATCCATTGCACCTGTCTATCTTACAATGTCTGTACATTCAATTACTTTTCTTGTTTATCAGCCATTTCAATTGGAGGGGGTGATGGCAGTATCTGTGGGAGTAAAAACACGGTCTTTAGAAAAGATCGTGCTACCTATCAATGGAGATAGAACCACGGTTGTACTTGCCCAAGAACCAGCCCCACCACACATAACCCAGACTCATGCAGATTGTACCCCTACCTAGTTGGACAGAGAACCAGCTACACCCCTTCTAACCCCATCCCCAGCAGATAGTAACCCAGTTCCCGTTGACACAGCACCGCCTCCACCACAGAGCACCCAAAGCACGAGGACCACTGATACGTCTCCAACGTATCTATAATTTATGAAGTATTCATGTTATTATATTATCCAGCTTGGATGTTTTATGGGCTTTACTATGCACTTTTATATTACTTTTGGGACTAACCTATTGACCCAGAGCCCAGTGCCAGTTCCTGTTTTTTCCCTTGTTTCAGTGTTTTGAAGAAAAGGAATATCAAATGGAGTCGAAACGGAATGAAACCTTCTGGAGAAGTTATTTTTGGAAGGAAAGCAACCCAGGAGACTTGGAGTGCACGTCAGGAAAGCAACGAGGGAGGCACGAGGCAGGGGGGCGCGCCCACCCCCTGGGCGCGCCCTCCACCCTCGTGGGCCCCTTGTGGCTCCCCTGACGTACTTCTTTCACCTATATATACCAATATACCCTAAAACCTTCGGGGAACAGAATAGATCGGGAGTTCCACCGCCGCAAGCCTCTGTAGCCACCAAAAACCAATCGGGACCCTGTTCTGGCACCCTGCCGGAGGGGGGATCCCTCACCGGTGGCCATCTTCATCATCCCGGCGCTCTCCATGACGAGGAGGGAGTAGTTCACCCTAGGGGCTCAGGGTATGTACCAGTAGCTATGTGTTTGATCTCTCTCTCTCTCTCTCTCTCTCTCTCTCTCTCGTGTTCTTGATTTGGCACGATCTTGATGTATTGCGAGCTTTGCTATTATAGTTGGATCTTATGATGTTTCTCCCCCTCTACTCTCTTGTAATGGATTGAGTTTTCCCTTTGAAGTTATCTTATCGGATTGAGTCTTTAAGGATTTGAGAATACTTGATGTATGTCTTGCCGTGCTTATCTGTGGTGACAATGGGATATCACGTGATTCACTTGATGTATGTTTTGGTGATCAACTTGCGGGTTTCGCCCATGAACCTATGCATAGGGGCTGGCACACATTTTCGTCTAGATTCTCTGGTAGAAACTTTGGGGCACTCTTTGAGGTTCTATGTGTTGGTTGAATAGATGAATCTGAGATTGTGTGATGCATATCGTATAATCATACCCACGGATACTTGAGGTGACATTGGAGTATCTAGGTGACATTAGGGTTTTGGTTGATTTGTGTCTTAAGGTGTTATTCTAGTACGAACTCTAGGGCTGTTTGTGACACTTATAGGAATAGCCCAACGGATTGATTGGAAAGAATAACTTTGAGGTGGTTTCGTACCCTACCATAATTCTTCGTTTGTTCTCCGCTATTAGTGACTTTGGAGTGACTCTTTGTTGCATGTTGAGGGATAGTTATATGATCCAATTATGTTATTATTGTTGAGAGAACTTGCACTAGTGAAAGTATGAACCCTAGGCCTTGTTTCCTAGCATTGCAATACCGTTTACGCTCACTTTTATCATTAGTTACCTTGCTGTTTTTATATTTTCAGATTACAAAAACCTATATCTACCATCCATATTGCACTTGTATCACCATCTCTTCGCCGAACTAGTGCACATATACAATTTACCATTGTATTGGGTGTGTTGGGGACACAAGAGACTCTTATTTGGTTGCAGGGTTGCTTGAGAGAGACCATCTTCATCCTACGCCTCCCACGGATTGATAAACCTTAGGTCATCCACTTGAGGGAAATTTTCTACTGTCCTACAAACCTCTGCACTTGGAGGCCCAACAACGTCTACAAGAAGAAGGTTGCGTAGTAGACATCAACCACCACTCCGAACCCCAAGTCAATGCTTAAAGCAGAAGAAGAATTGTTCTCAGGTCAGGTTTCGTAGCTATGGTTCATACTACTTTTCTCTTGCATCACTGTATTTACTCATACCAACTAATTTCAAATTTGAAGGATGCAATTGAAACTCCAATGGCGCAACAGGTATGTTTTAAACCTGTTTCTTTAACGTGTTTGCTGTTGTAACTTGCTCTATGTTGATTTCAGTTTCAATTGAATAAACAGTTATGTTCTCATGCCATGCACATTACAAGTGTTGTTATTGCTATGTAGTTTCCCACACTTATATTCTGTCTATGCTGCTTTTTCTTAAATAGATATGATTCAAACTGTATCTATCTTGATTTGGCAACACAAACTAGAATGATATAGACCATAAAGTGACCATACTACATAGATATATGTTTGTTTCATGCTGTTATCCTGTCCACCTTACTACTGAACTGGTTTACCAAAATGAGTTTCATATACTACATTGTAAACCTGTGATGTGTTTGTTTGTTTCTCCTTTAGAACGCGGATAAAATATTGGAGAAGAGTACCCCATTATGCAATGGTAAAGGAAGTAATGCAGATCAGGTTCAAGATAGTGAGACATCCCTGTTGTTCTCCAAGAAAGCTGATAAAAACTATATTGAAGACACTGAGACAACCCCAAAGTCCTGTCTTGATGTAGTGTTCGAGTTACTGGCTACTACTGCTGGCACCAGCTCTTCGTACTCGCTGCCTAAATCAGTTCGGCTTCTTGAGTCTCAACTTCAAGTTGAAAGACATTTATCAGATGTTATGCGACAGGAAGCCGAAGGACTGAGGAAGTCCCTGCAGAATTCAGATGCATACTTTCTAGTGCAACAGCAAGTGCTGGAGGATTTAAGCGCCAAACAAGAGAAAGTTAATAAGCTTGCTAAGCATCTTGCCAGCATTATGGGTACCCAGGATATTATTTCTTGAGCTCTTCTGAAGTGGTTTCAGTTCTTGACTTGTTTTGCTGTGGCGTTTATATGCTGCTTTGTTCCCTATATTTGCACTGGTGGCGAACTTTGATTCCCAGTGGATGTAATATGTGTAATAGCCGTGATAGCCTAGCGTAAGTTACTTGCTTATTTATTTCCGTTGTCTTGTTTATTTGTTTTCTTGTAGTCAGTGCAGTTCTTTTTCCGCGGTTTGCTAGTGGCCGGAATAACCTATTTTTCAAACTAGGCCACATTAACAATGGGCTACATATTTACTGTAGGCCTCCTACGGGCCGTGGAAACAATGGGCCTTCTAAGGGCCGTAGACACAATGGGCCTTCTACGGGGCGTAGACACAATGGGCCTTCTACAGGTCGTAGACACAATGGGCCTTCTACGAGCCGTATCATCAATGGGCCTTCTACGGGCCGTATGA
Organism: Triticum aestivum; assembly: GCF_018294505.1. Classification (NCBI taxonomy): domain Eukaryota; kingdom Viridiplantae; phylum Streptophyta; class Magnoliopsida; order Poales; family Poaceae; genus Triticum; species Triticum aestivum. The sequence goes on along the minus strand of NC_057805.1, from coordinate 456,172,108 downwards.
TCGGTTGGCCAAACATGGGCCAATAACAGAACACATTATGGTCGTAAATGGGCTAGAGTTGAAATCGTCCGTTCATGGGCCAACCATAACGGGCCGTCGTTAATAGGCCGTATTTGATGACGCTATGAAAACGGCCCAACGTATTAACGGGCCACAAACGGGCCGGCTGTAACCACGGGCTGTATTTGGCCCACAAGCTGAAAATGACAGTAACGGGCCAAAAGTAAACGAATGCTGGAAATGAGCCCAAGAATAAATGGGCCCTAAGAAGGCCGAAAGATAACATGGGCAGGAAACGGCCCAACGGAATAATGGGCCGTTAATGGGTATAAAGTGATACACTGTTCATTACGGGCCAGTTTTACCACGGGCCGTTAATGGGCCGAGGGTTACTAAGGGCCTCATATGGGCCAAAAGACGTCATGGGCCATACATGGGCCGGAAGTTAAAACGGGCTAGAATTATATTGGACGGCCCAGATGACGCTACTGGGCCTAATTCGGATAGGCCGTAAACGGGCCCTGGGTTAGCGGGCTGTAAATGGGCTATATGCGAACAGGCTGTTAACAGGCTTGCCATGGGCCGTCCCGCCACCTTTTGACCAAGTCAAACGGGCCGGCCTCTTCACAGGAATGGGCCTCTATTGGGCCGTGCCACATGTCGACGTATCATAGGCGCTTTGGGTCCAATGAGTGGATGACGTCTGTCCCAACGGTGAGCTGACACGTGTTTCCTCCAGCCAATGATGATTTTACACGTGGAAAATCCCCATTGGTCGGGGCTGTTAACGGGTTATCGGATCCAAAACCGGACCTGATAGCTTAACGGCGTTCCGTTACGGTGGATGCCACGTGTCGGTCACCCTTGACGAAAGCACTTCTATGACACGCGATTTATCGTCATGGAAGTGGACACTTCCATGATGATAATTTTGTAATGTCATGGAACACTTCTATGACAGCACAGGTATGACTATCTTGATTCTGTCATAAATTTGTCATGGATGTACATGCATGACAGAAAATGTGACCTACTGTGACAAACACGTATCATCATGGAAGTGTCTTTTTTTTGTAGTGGTGATGCTTATCCTATTTTTGATGCAGGGCGGCGAGAAGCTCTCGGTCATTGAGAACATGAGATCGCTTCCGAGGCCTTTGAGCAATGGTGCTTTCAGTGGCTTCAGTATGGGCACGGTGAGGTGCACGTGTATTGCCAGCCAAAGGATAAACACGAGTGATGCCTGAACTCCTTCAATCGGCTGTGTGAAGCTTTGGTGATCAGCATTGTGAAGATAAATAGGCTCTTTGGCAGGCTCGGGGTAGACGGCTTCAATAGACATATCAACCTCTGGCAAGAATATCAGATGGTTGTGTGCAGAGGGCTGATAGTTGACAGCTGAATGAAGTTTGATAAGGCGCATAACCCATGGAGCGTAGAACTTCAGACCAAAGAGGTCAGAGCCAGATGCAGCCAATTGCCTGATGAAGAAATCTTGAGCATTGAAGCTGATGCCATTGAAGATATAAAAGACCAATGTCTTCATTGCTCCTTCAAGCTTCACTGTAGAAGAATGTCCCTTGACATGCCATAGAGTTCGTCTGATGATATGATAAATAGTGCGGGGCAGATACTCTAGGTCTTCAACAAAGAATTCTCTTGGGTATTCAGCATCACGTGGCAGTGGCTTCATCATGCTCAGCATTTGGCTCATGTTGGGTTCTGGCTTCTGAAAGATGCTCTCCAAAGCATTGCGGTGAAGCTGTCAACCAGGCTTGAAAAGTTCACCTGGAGTGGGCAGGCCATTGAGCTCAATGATATCAAGAGCTTTAGCTTCATGGTGTACATTGCCTATCATCCACTCAAGGATCCATGTCTTCGGATCCCTATTGAAGCCGCGAATGTGGAGGGTGGCATAGAATTGGAGCAGAAGCTCTTCATTCCAATGCTCTTTATCAGTCACAAAGTTTAGAAGACCAGCATCACGGAAGCAGTCAAGGGCTTCTTCTAAGCAGGGCAGTCCAGCAATAGCTTCACAGTCTAGACGCATATGTGGAAAGATGCGCCCTTGATCATAGAGAACACAGGAATAGTAACTGCGCTGCTGATAGCTCCAGAACCGATCAGATGAAATTCTTGGCTTGGAGTAGGGGTTCTTGGCACTATCAAAGAAGGTATTGTGTGCAATGAAGCCATTTGCATTGAAAGATCCTGGTGAAGTTGCAGTACCTGGAAACCTTGGCAACCTTGGCTTAGGCTTCTGGACCTGAGGCCTGTGCTCTACATGATAGTCAAATTGCGGACCACCAGCAGGTGGAGGAACCAGAATGGGCCATCTGGCAGTAACTAGCGGACCTCGATCGAATGCTTGCTCAATGGTGTGTGGCCTTGGAGGCGGTACAGGAGCAGTGGCATTGGCATTAACGTCAGACTGCAGATTTGCTTCAGGTGCAGCATTGGCTTCAGGTGCAACTACTTCTGGCGCCACATCAGCTTCAGCCATGACAACGTCATCGGCTTCAGTAGTGTTGTTTGTGGCCGCCTCAGTATTGTTAACCTCCACCTGAGTAGCTGGAGGGTCAGACACGTTCTCCTCGAGAACAACTTCAGGATTGGACGGGGGTGTAGCAACACGTTCTTCTTCTTGTCTTGGTTCTTCTTGTTCATCGGCTGATGCAGCCGGAATAGCTTCAGCAGCTTTGGCTTCAGACTCGGAGATGTTCATAGTTGGAGAGGCTTCAGGAAATGCTTGGCGAGATACTGATTGGTGCTCTTCTCCTTCTGGAACACTCGAAAGAGTGACTTGTGGCCTTGGTCCTTTGTGAAGCCTGCGAAACGCTGGTGGCGCTTGTGGAGATGGAGTTGTCTGGGCCACAAAGTCTTCAACTTCAAGTACCGGAGTGGTGACTTGAGTTGGGGGAGTTTTTGGTGTTTCTACTTCACGGGGGGAGTCTTGAGGGTGATCAGCCCATGAATCATCCTGAGCAATTGGCGTCAAAGGACGACCAATGCTGATGAGTTTGCTGTTCATGAGAACAGGCGATGATACCATGTTGTGCTTGATCTGAGGAAGGACTTCATCATCGTCTACATTGTCTTGGTGACCAATGTCTTCAGCTGCGGTGGGGTCAACAGCTGGAATCTCTTCAGTTTCAGGAGCCTCTGTGGTAGCAGGCTCATGAACTATCAACCGACGCTCTTGGTGTGCAGACGCAGGACGAGCAACTGAGATTGGCTCGACGACGAGGGGCTCTGTGGGAGCAGCCCGATCTTTCTTCTTGGTTTTTCTCTTCTTGGTTGGTGGAACTTCATCAGTGGTGTTCCTGGACTTGCGCTTTTTGGCTTCGTCTTCGGTTGTCCTTGTTTTCTTGAGATCTGAAGCCACTGTGGGGACCTTTGGCTTCACGCGTGTCATACTGGCGAGGAAGACAATGCGAGGTTCATCCCGCCTAGATGCTTCAGCTTGGTCCACAGCAGGCTTCTTCTTCTTCTTGGCAGCCATCATGGGGTCGATGCCAGGACGCCCAAGTGCCTTGCGCTTCTCAGCTTCATTGTAAGCTTGAACACATTTGGCAGCAAGGAGTTTCATGCGCTCGCGTGAACCTTTAGCTTCATCACGTTTCTTGTGAAACGCCTCCTTGAGCTCATGCATCATTTGCTTGAAGTTTTGGACATCAGTCACATTGAGCTTGGCCATATGCTTCTTGAACTGAGTCTTTTCATAGTCAATTTTGTTCTTTAGCTCAACAATCCTTTGAGCTAGAGCCAGCTCAGGAGCAATGGCTCCATGGAATGAAACGCTGAGGCCAACAGGAAGCTGAAGATCATCAAAGCTGAGGTTTGGGCTATCAAACCATTCATCAATGAACTTGTTCAGGATGTCCACATTGAAAAGGGGAAGATCATTGAAGATTTCCGCCTCTTGCTTGCTCTTTATCAGCAGCTCAAGAGCATCATCGCCAAGATCGTCGTCACTAGACAGATCAATGGCTTCGTTCTCATTCCTCAGAACGGCAGCTGGGGGTCAGTGCTTGACTAGTAGTTTTTATGGGCTTCTTCTTCTTCTCTGTCTTGGAGATGCAAGAGAGATCTTCAGAATGCACACTTGGTGCAGGAGGAGCAGTGGCCAGAGGCTTCGCTCGCGAAGCTCTTGGTGCAGAGGAGGGCTTTGAGGCCTTGGATTTCTTCTGCTTTTGAGGCTTTGGTGGAGCAGGAGCCTCATCAAAATCAGCTTCATCTCCAGACTGATCCACCGTGGCCCTCTGAGCAGCGATGTAGGAGCGGAGACCATCAAAGTTGTCGAAGGGGCTGATGACATTTGGATTGGCATCTCGTGTTCCATCAGCCCGCGGAGCAGAAGGCCCTGGGTTGAAATCGCATCCGAGACTCTTCTTGTTCTCTTTGGCCGATGCCTTTGCATGCTGAAAATTGTGCTTGAAAAGATTATCTTCAGGACACCATAGCAACGATGATGGGTCGACATTGGCAGGCTGTGGTCCACGGACCATACAGGGGTAGAAACCCTGAGCAATGGCTTCAGCTCTGTTCTTGGGTTGAAGATTTCGAAAGAGAATATCTCCCCAAGGACTCTTGATGGCATTCTTCTCCGCATACTCCTGGGTCACAAACCTGTATTTGAACCATTGCTCTGCCCAATATCTTCGAATCCATTGGATTCGTGTTTTGCGCTGATTGTAATCCTCTTCTGGATCTGTCTTGTACAGCTCATAGAGGTCTGGTGGCAAATCCTTCGATGTATTCCCACGGCGCTGTCTGCCTCCCTTCCTTGCTAATTTTTCAGTTGCCATGAAGTTCAGACTGAATGGCTTCAACGCTATTAGAGTCTTCCGCCTGCCGGTCAGACAAGAACTAGCTTCGGGAGAATTAATGTGATGCTGTAAGAATTCTGCAAATGAATGCAGACTATGAGAACCAAGGGATTCTCCCACGGACATGTACCTGTGACAGCATTAGAGACGCGAGGGAAGGGGAAGAGGTCATATGCATTCTCAGAAGATTTTGAAGATAAATCAGTTTAGAAGACATTGACCTCATAGCGCGAAGACATTCACTTATATGATGAGAGTTGGTTCTAGATTTGTACGAATCCAAGAATAGGTACAAGTGAGGAATCTAACTACGTGTGAAGCATAAGTGAATATACTAGGCATAATATGAGATGCGGAACAGGATAGATCCAGATATGTGGAGGCAGAAACCACTTTTGGTAAGGAAAGATGAATCCATTAGATCAAAAAGACAGTAAAAAGAGAGTTATAATTACCACACGATGAACTGCTAGACGGAGTAGAAGAGGAGGCCGAGCAGTTCGATCTTTCGTGCCCTAACTTGGCGACGGAGGACACCTACGGCGGCAGCGGAGAAGATGAGGTCTGCGGCCGGTGTGAGGACGGCGTCGGTGAGGTCGCGGCAGCTAAGCGCTTCGTCGACGGCGTCGTCAAGAGCTAGCGGTGGCCCTGGGGTTTGTCGACGTGGAGAGGTGGAAGAAAGATTTTGACCGCGATGTGATGTGCATTTATAGGGAGAGGGACGGCACAGCGCAATTACGCAGGTGCCCCTGGCAATTCACATCTGAGGGACACGTGGCGAACATGCAACACATTGGAAGTTGTTCCATGTTCCCACACACGCCTGGACTGTCGGGTGGTCGTTCCGGCTTCTCCGGGTTTCGGACAATTAGGACTGAGCATTTAAAATAGATTTAATGTTTGTCTCTGTATCTTCTGCTGACAAGGACGCAGAGAAGACATTCGACAGTTTCAACATAATGCATATGATTTGGATAGATAGAGTTTGAGGTAGAAGCATAGAGAGGTTAGGGTCCGATCACATTCACTTAGTCCAAAAGGTTCAAACGAGAAGACATAGCTATAAGTGAATGCTGTAGAGGACAGAACACAAGTATAAGAATATATTTGCGTAGAACTAAATCAACAAGGTGAAAATCATTGGAAGACAAATCAATGTTGAAGATAAAACAAATGCGAAGACTTAGCAAATTTAACGCCAGGAGAAACACTTCAAACAAGATTTTGGTGGTGGCGTTACCCACCGTATAGGAAGTATTAGACCCAGACACGGCGCACAATTATCGTGGCGCTCCGAAGTCAAATTCCGCATTAATGTATTCACACTCAGAGTGTAAGTCTTCATTGATTGAAGATATACATTACTTCGTGTGTTGCACATCTAAGTCATCAACTTGCATAAGTATTAGGATGTGTGCCTGATCACAGGACATTCGAGGATTCCAAGATATTTAGCTCACACCGCAACTTGCAAAACCTTTTCTCATCCAATGGCTTTGTGAAGATATCTGCCAATTGCTCTTCAGTGTTGACGTGAATGATATCAATATCTTCCTTCATAACATGATCTCTGAGAAAGTGATGACGAATTTCAATGTGCTTTGTCTTCGAGTGCTGAACTGGGTTGTTGGCAATCTTGATGGCGCTTTCATTGTCGCAATAGAGTGGTACTTGCTTCAGATGGATGCCATAGTCCTTGAGTGTTTGCTTCATCCATAGAAGCTGAGCGCAGTAGGATCTAGCAGCAATGTATTCAGATTCAGCAGTGGAGAGAGATACACAGTTCTGCTTCTTTGAAGCCCAACAGACAAGTGATCATCCCAGAAAGTGACATGTGCCTGATGTAGACTTGCGATCCACCTTGTCACCGGCATAATCAACATCCAAGAATCCAACTAGATCAAACTCTAAGCCCTTTGGATACCATAATCCTAGTGTTGGGGTGTAAGCCAAATATCGAAGAATTCGCTTCACAGCTAAGTGATGCGGTTCCTTTGGTGCCGCTTGGAATCAGGCACACATGCAAACACTAAGCATTATATCTGGCCTAGATGCACATAAATAAAGTAAAGAACCAATCATGGAGCGGTATACCTTTTGATCGAACTCTTTACCATTGGCGTCAGGACCCAGATGCCTTTTAGTTGGCATTGGCGTCGTGTAACCTTTGCAGCATTGCAAACTTCTTCAGGCAGTCTTTGAGGCATTTTTCTTGAGATATGAAGATGTCGTTGCTTTGTTGACGAATTTGAAGACCAAGGAAGAATTTCAGCTCACCCATCATGACATTTGATATTGCTCTTGCATCATGTGTCCAAACTTATCACTGTATTTCTGGTTAGTGCAGCCGAAGATAATGTCATCCACATATATTTGGCACACAAACAGTTCACCATCATATATATTCGTGAAGAGTGTGGGATCCAGGGAACCAGGTTTGAAGCCTTTGCTCTTCAGGAAGTCTTTGAGTGTGTCATACCAAGCGCGAGGGGCTTGTTTGAGGCCATACAATGCCTTGTTGAGCTTTTATGCCATATCAGGATGTTTTGGATCTTCAAAGCCAGGAGGTTGTGCAACATATACTTCTTCTTCAATCTTGCCATTGAGAAACGCACTCTTCACATCCAATTGATATAGAAGGATGTTGTGATGATTTGCATAGGCTAGCAGTATGCAAATGGCTTCAAGCCTAGCCACAGGAGCAAATGTTTCATCGAAGTCAATCCCTTCAACTTGAGTGTATCCTTGGGCAACGAGACGAGCCTTGTTTATGACAACTTGACCATGCTCATCTTGCTTGTTGCAATATATCCATTTGGTGCCTATTATGTTGTGCTTGCGAGGGTCAGGACGCTTGACAAGTTCCCACACATTGTTCAACTTGAACTGTTGAAGCTCTTCTTGCATAGCTTGAATCCATTCAGGTTCCATGAAGGCTTCAGCAACTTTCTTGGGTTCTGATATTGAGACAAATGCAAAGTGCCCACAGAAATTTGCTAGCTGTGTTGCTCTTGAACGAGTGAGTGGACCAGGTGCATTGATGCTATCAATTATCTTCTCAATCTGTACTTCATTTGCAACACGAGGATGAACTGGACGAAGATTTCGCTCTTGCTGATCATTGCCATCATTAGGAGGATTGTCTTCAGGTTGATTAGGTGCAGAAATGATAAGTTCGTCTTCAGCCTGAGCTTTAGATGGTATGATTTCTCTAGTTCCCATGAGCTTGATGGATTCACTAGGTGGAACTTCATCTATCACATTTGGCAGGTGCTCTCTCTGCGAGCCGTTAGTTTCATCGAACCGCACACTACAGTTTCAACCACTTTATAGTGAAAGAGGTTGAAGACTCTGTAGGAGTGTGAATCCTTTCCGTAACCAAGCATAAAACCTTCATGTGCTTTCGATGCAAATTTTGAAGGGTGATGTGGATCCTTGATCCAGCACCTAGCACCAAATACTCTGAAGTAACTGACATTTGGCTTCTTACCAGTTAGGAGTTCATGTCTTCTTCAAAAGCTTGTGAAGATAAACACGGTTGATGATGTGACATGCAGTATCAATAGCTTCAGGCCAGAACTTTCTTGGAGTCTTGTATTCATCAAGCATCGTCCGAGCCATCTCAATGAGTGTTCTGTTCTTGTGCTCCACGATGCCATTCTGCTGAGGTGTATATGGAGCGGAGAACTCATGAGTGATGCCCAATGTATCCAGATAAAGGTCGAGGCCGGTGTTCTTGAACTCTGTGCCGTTGTCACTTCTGATATGCTTGATCTTGACGCCATAGTTATTCATGGCACGGTTGGTGAAGCCTCTGAAGACATCCTGCACTTCAGTCTTGTAGAGAATTATATGCACCCACGTATATCTTGAATAATCATCAACAATGACGAAGCCATAGAGACAGGCAGTAGTAGTGAGAGTAGAGTAGTGAGTAGGGCCAAATAGGTCCATGTGTAGCAGCTCAAAGGGTTGAGATGTCGTCATGATTGTCTTCGAGGGATGCTTGGCCCTTGTCATCTTTCCAGCTTCGCAGGCACCGCACAAGTGATCCTTCTTGAACTTGACTCCCTCGATGCCTATGACGTGTTTCTTCTTCGCGAGAGTGTACAAGTTCCTCATGCCAGCATGCCCTAGCCTCCGATGCCAGAGCCAGCACTCTAAAGCTTTTGCTAGAAGACATACTGCAAGCTGTGGTCCTGCTGAGAAATCTACCATGTACAAATCATCTTTCCGATACCCTTCAAAGACTAGAGACTTGTCAGATTCCATTAGTACAAGGCAACGATATTTTACAAATATCACAATCATGTTCAAGTCACAAAGCATTGAGACAGACATTAAGTTGAAACCAAGGGATTCAACAAGCATCACTTTATCCATGTGCTGATCCTTTGAGATTGCAACTCTACCTAGACCCAATACCTTGCTTTTACCAGTGTCAGCAAATGTGATGTGACTCTTGTCAGATGGACGTAAGGTTGAGTCTATGAGAAGACATCGATCACCAGTCATATGATTAGTGCATCCGCTGTCCATAATCCATTCTGAAGACTTCGGTGTCATACCCTACAGTACAGTTAGGGGATAGGCTTCACCAAGAGTATTGTGAAGCATAAACATTTGACAGACAAGAGGATTATCAAAGCTCAGATCAAGGTTAGGACTTATAGGATGATTGGCAAGCGATTCAGGAACAAAATACATAGTAAGACCATTTGGGCATTTTATCTTGTGCCCTACAAGATGTTTTAGGTCCCCAGCAATAGGATCGGACGCCTTTGATTTTCGGCTGGAGACCTTTCCCTGCAAAAGAAAGTTAATTCTTCTTATCCACCCACATCTTCAGGGGTGGCTTAGAAGCAATGAGTCTAAGTGCAGCATCTGAGAACTTCGGCTTTGGAGCCCTAGCAAATAGCCTTGCAGCAGGAGAATAATACTCATATGAATAAGCAGAAAAGTTATTGGTCTTATGAACATAGCGGTTTGAAGAAACACGCTCATATTCATACATCTGAGTATGATTTCCCTGCAAAACATTGGCGTTAGGTGACTCAGGTGAGTCCTGTGTCTGTATGAAGCCTTTGGTCTAGGGTTTGTCTTCTTCCCTTGTGTTGTCATGATGACATTCACAGGAAGATTCTCAAGACAGCTTTTGGGTACCCAGATCTTCTTCATAGGTGGCCCATTCCTGCAATTAGTACCAATATACCTGGCAAACACTTCACCATTCTGATTCTTAAATAGTTTATAGTTTGCATCAAAGGATTCATCAATGATAACGGGGTTAGCACAAGTGAAGCGAGATAAGGTGGATGGATCCACTGAAGGTTCCTTTGCAGCAACCCATTTGGTTTTGGGGTACTGCTCAGGTTTCCAGTAAGAACCATCAACATTCATTTTCCTCTTGAACCCAACACCCTCTTTCCTAGGGTTTCGGTTCACAATCTGCTTTTTGAGGACATCGCACAGTGTCTGATGCCCTTTGAGACTTTTGTACATCCCTGTTTCAAGCAATGTCTTCAACCTAGCATTTTCATCGACAATAGTGGTGACATCCTCAGCAAAGGGGTTAGTTACCACATCAGCAGTTGAAGATATTGCAACAGTAGCAGTAGAACATCCAGCAACAAAAGTAGCGTTGTCACGCTCAAGGCATTTTAGACATGGTGGTTCAAATCCTTCCTGAGCGGGACTGATCTGTTGAGCGCGAAGTGACTCATTCTCTTTTTGAAGATCTTCTTGAGCCGCTCTCAATTTCTCAAGTTCTTGCTTGCTTTGAAGATAATCGTAGGAAAGCTTTTCATGAGTTGTTGAGAGCGTTTCATGACGACTTTCAAGTTCCTCGTATTTAATATGAAGATTTTTTATGTCTTCAATTAAGGACTGAGATCGGGTCATTTCCGCGTCCAATAGGTCATCGCTTTTGTCTAACAGTTTTTGAATATGTTCCATAGCTTTCTGTTGTTCAGTTGCAATTTTAGCAAGTGTTTTGTAGCTGGGTTTGGATTCACAATCAGAGTCATCTTCACTTGATGTTTGAAAGTAAGCATCGCGTGAGTTTACCTTGGCACCGCGTGCCATGAAGCAGTAGGTGGGAGCGGAGTCGTCCTTGTCATTAGCATCAGCATTGGTGACGGAGCCATTGTCTTCAGTGTTGAAGATGGACTTGGCAACGTAGGATGTGGCTAGAGCCAGACTTGCAACACCAGAGTCGGACTCCTCCTCAGACTCCACCTCTGCCTCCTCAGAAGCAGACTCCTCCTATGAATTCATCTCCTTGCCAACGAAAGCACGAGCCTTGCCAGATGAGCTCTTGTTGTGTGATGAAGACTTCGATGAAGATTTGGAAGAAGACTTTGAGGATTTCTTCTTCTTCTTGTCATCAGAATCATATTCCTTGCTCTTTTTCTTCTTCTTGTTTTCATTGTCCCACTTTGGACACTCAGAGATGTAGTGACCAGGTTTCTTGCACTTGTGGCATGTTCTCTTCTTGTGGTCATGAGTAGACGCTTCATCATTTCTTGAGCTGGATCGTGAAGACTTTCTGAAGCCTTTCTTCTTGGTGAACTTCGGGAACTTCTTCACAAGCCTAGCAAGCTCCTTTCCAATGTATTTAGGATCACCAGAACTACAGTCAGATTCTTCTTCAGATGAGGAAGCAGCCTTTGCCTTCAAAGCGCGAGTTCGGCCATAGTTGGGACCATAGATATCTCTTTTCTCATATAGCTGAAACTCATGTGTGTTGAGCCTCTCAAGTATGTCAGACGGATCGAGTGTCTTGAAGTCAGGGCGTTCTTGAATCATCAGGGCTAGGGTGTCAAACGAGCTGTCAAGTTATCTTAGGAGTGTCTTGACGATTTCGTGCTTGGTGATCTCAGTAGCACCAAGAGCATGAAGCTCATTAGTGATGTCAGTGAGGCGATCAAACATGAGCTGGACATTCTCATTGTCGTTTCTCTTGAAGCGGTTGAACAGGTTGCGAAGGACACTGATCCTTTGATCTCTCTGGGTTGAGATGCCTTCGTTCACCTTGGAGAGCCAGTCCCGGACTAGCTTCGACGTTTCCAGAGCACTCACGCGGCCATACTGTCCTTTGGTCAGATGACCACAGATGATGTTCTTGGCAGTAGAATCCAGTTGAACGAACTTCTTGACATCAGCAGGGTGACACCTTCACCAGTCTTGGGATCGCCGTTCTTGACGACATACCATAGATTGACATCAATGGCTTGAAGATGCATGCGCATCTTATTCTTCTAGTAGGGGTAATCAGTGCATCGAAGACAGGGCACGCAACGGAGACTTTGATTATCCCTGCAGTCGACATAGCTAAAACTCCAGGTGGTTAAACCGAATCACACAGAATAAGGGAGTACCTTGCTCTGATACCAATTGGAAGTGCTAGTTATCGACTACAGGGGGGTGAATAGGCGATTTTTATGAAAGTCTTCAAAACATGGGAGTTTCGAAGACAAACGATAGAAATGAACCTATTAACATGCAGCGAAAGGTAGACTACACTAGGCAGGCCATAGTCAAGTATTCAATGAAGTGAAAGCACGAAGACTAATAGCAGCTAGGTAGTAATGATCAGGATGGAAGATAGTGAGAAGCGAAACAACAATTGAAGTCACACAGTGAAGTCAAACAGGTAACACAAGCAGGCAATGACTTCACGAAGACAAACTGTAAATAAAGAGAGGGAGAAGATAGAACCAGTCGCTTGGTGAGGACAAGGATTTGTTGGACCAGTTCCAGTTGCTGTGACAACTGTATGTCTGGTTAGGGAGGCTGAGATTTAAATCAGAAGACCGTGTCTTCACCTTATTCCCCTTGAGCTAAGGACACCCAGTCCTCGCCCAATCACTCTGGTAAGTCTTCAAGGTAGACTTCCAAACCTTCACAGACTTCGTTCACCGGCGATCCACAATGACTCTTGGATGCTCAGAACGCGACGCCTAACCGGCTGGAGGATTCACAGTCCTCAAGTGTAACAAGTCTTCAGGTCACGCGGACAGAAAGACTTCAGTGATGCCTAACACTCTTTTGCTTTGGGTGTTTGGGCTTTTTCCTCACAAGGATTTCTCTCTCTCAAAAGCTTCGGAGGTGGGTTGCTCTCAAACGACAAAAGCCGTGCACTAACTCTGAGCAGCCACCAATTTATGGTGTAGGGGTGGGCTATTTATAGCCACTAGGCAACCCGACCTAATTTGTACGAAATGACCCGGGTTACTAAGGAACTGACACGTGTTTCAACGGTCAGATTTCGAACACACGCGGCAGCTTGACTTGGGCTACAAGTAAAGCTGACTCATCTGCCTCTGGATAAGATTTGCTCTCATTGTCTTCGCTCGAAGACATAGGATTTGGTTGAGCATCACTTCAGTCGCTCTGACTTTGTTCACTTGGACCCCACTTAACAGTACAGTGGTTCCTATGACTCAACAAAGAAGAAAATGAAACTATGGAACAACTATGTCTTCGCGCTCCAAAGTCTTCATGCGATGTCTTCTTATGTCATAGTCTTCAATGTGAATATCTTCACATACCACCATTGTCTTCAATGTCTTCACACATTTTTAGGGGTCATCTCTGGTAGGTAAAACAAATCAATGAGGGACTACTACCTGTGTTATCCTGCAATTCTCACAAACACATTAGTCCCTCAATCAGGTTTGTCCTTAATACTCCAAAACCAACTAGGGGTGGCACTAGATGCACTTACACGATTGCTCTTCGCGTGTCTACGACTGTGGTCGGCAGTCTCCGGGGGCTAGCACATGCCGCAAAATCTTGCGTAGGCGGCCTCTCACAAGTCTGGAAGTGTTGTCGCGGTTACAAACGCCCGGCACGCGTCTCCGGGGTGTGCCCCCCTCACGGACGGCGCCGCCGCCGGCACCTGGAGGGGGGAAACGGACGCGTCAGGTCTACACGGATGGGGTCTTGCTGTGGCTTTGGCCCGGATGTTGCTCCAAAGTGTTCCTATGGGCTGACCTAACACAACCGGGTGGAGAGTTCCTTCACGTCCGTGCAAAGTCAAAGGGCTAGATCCCGTGGTCAAGCGCTACAGGGTTAGGCAAGACGGGGGCCCTGGGGGGTTGCAATGCCACCGGAGCATCGCACCGGGCCCTCATACATGCCGCACGGTGTGGTGGCATGTCCGAAGAGGCGGCACGCGTCTCCGGGGTGTTGGCCCCCTCACGGACGATGACACAGTAGTAGACGTTCTGCGATAACGATGCGGCGTGAATATTATTAAATACTCAGAGCGCGATAAAATCATGAGTTTTTTACAGGACGTGGGCACATGTGCTATAGGACTGATGGTAATTTTTCATAATTTTTGGTGATGGAGAAGTATCTGAACACTTCCCTCTCCGCGGATTGCTCTTCGCGTGTCTACGACTGTGGCCGGTGGCCTCCGGGGGCTAGCACATGACGCCAAATCTTGCGTAGGCGGCCTCTCACAAGTCTGGAAGTGTTGTGGCGGTTGCAAACGCCCGGCACGTGTCTCCGGGGTGTGCCCCCCCTCACGGACGGCGCTGCCGCCGACACCTGGAGGGGGGAAACGGACGCGTCGGGTCTACACGGATGGGGTATTGCTGTGGCTTTGGCCCGGATGTTGCTCCAAAGTGTTCTTATGGGCTGACCTAACATAACCGGGTGGAGAGTTCCACTAGTCAAAGCCCGTCCTATTGGGGAATGTAGTAATTTCAAAAAAAATCCTACGCACACATAGGATCATGGTGATGCATAGCAACGAGAGGGGAGAGTGTTTCCACGTACCCTCGTAGAACGAAAGCGGAAGCGTTAGCACAACGCGGTTGATGTAATCGTACGTCTTCACGATCCGACCGATCAAGTACCGAACGCACGGCACCTCCGAGTTCAGCACACGTTCAGCCCGATGACATCCCTCGAACTCCGATCCAACTGAGTGTTGAGGGAGAGTTTCGTCAGCACGACGGCGTGGTGACGATGATGATGTTCTATCGACGCAGGGCTTCGCCTAAGCACCGCTACAGTATTATCAAGGTGGACTATGGTGGAGGGGGGCACCGCACACGGCTAAAAGATCAATGATCAATTGTTGTGTCTTTGGGGTGCCCCCTGCCCCCGTATATAAAGGAGCAAGGGGGGAGGCGGCCGGCCTAGGAGGAGGGAGCGCCAAGGGGGGCGTCCTACTCCCACCTGGAGTAGGACTCCTCCTTTCCTTGTTGGAGTAGGAGAAGGGAAGGGAGAAGGAGAAGGAAGGAAGGGGGCGCCCCCCCTCCCTAGTCCAATTCGGACTAGTCCATGGGGAGGGGTGCGGCCACCCTTTGGGGCCTTTCTCTCCTTTTCCGTATGGCCCATTAAGGCCCAATACGAATTCCCGTAACTCTCCGTACTCCGAAAAATACCCGAATCACTCGGAACCTTTCCGATGTCCGAATATAGTCGTCCAATATATCGATCTTTATGTCTCGACCATTTCAAGACTCCTCGTCATGTCCCTGATCTCATCCGGGACTCCGAACTCCTTCGTTACATAAAAACACATAAACTCATAATATAGCCGTCATCTAACTTTAAGCGTGCGGACCCTACGGGTTCGAGAACTATGTAGACATGACCGAGACACGTCTCCGGTCAATAACCAATAGCGGAACCTGGATGATCATATTGGTTCCCACATATTCTACGAAGATCTTTATCGGTCAAACCACATAACAACATACGTTGTTCCCTTTGTCATCGGTATGTTACTTGCCCGAGATTCGATCGTCGGTATCTCAATACCTAGTTCAATCTCGTTACCGGCAAGTCTCTTTACTTGTTCCGTAATACATCATCCTGCAACTAACTCATTAGTTGCAATGCTTGCAAGGCTTTAAGTGACGTGCATTACCAAGTGGGCCCAGAGATACCTCTCCGACAATCGGAGTGACAAATCCTAATATCGAAATACGCCAACCCAACAAGTCCCTTCGGAGACACCTGTAGAGCACCTTTATAATCACCCAGTTACGTTGTGATGTTTGGTAGCACACAAAGTGTTCCTCCGGTAAACGGGAGTTGCATAATCTCATAGTCATAGGAACATGTATAAGTCATGAAGAAAGCAATAGCAACATACTAAACGATTGTGTGCTAAGCTAACGGAACGGGTCAAGTCAATCACATCATTCTCCTAATGATGTGATCCCGTTAATCAAATGACAACTCATGTCAATGGCTAGGAAACATAACCATATTTGATCAACGAGCTAGTCAAGTAGAGGCATACTAGTGACACTCTGTTTGTCTATGTATTCACACATGTATCATGTTTCCTGCTAATACAATTCTAGCATGAATAATAAACATTTATCATGATATAAGGAAATAAATGTTGGAAATATGCCCTAGAGGCAATAATAAATGGTTATTATTATATTTCTTTGTTCATGGTAATCGTCTATTATTCATGCTATAATTGTATTGTCCGGAAATCGTAATACATGTGTGAATACATAGACCACAACGTGTCCCTAGTAAGCCTCTAGTTGACTAGCTCGTTGATCAACAGATAGTCATGGTTTCCTGACTATGGACATTGGATGTCATTGATAACGGGATCACATCATTAGGAGAATGATGTGATGGAAAAGACCCAATCCTAAGCATAGCATAAAAGATCGTGTAGTTTCGTTTGCTAGAGCTTTTCCAATGTCAAGTATCTTTTCCTTAGACCATGAGATCGTGCAACTCCCGGATACCGTAGGAGTGCTTTGGGTGTGCCAAACGTCACAACGTAACTGGGTGACTATAAAGGTGCACTACGGGTATCTCCGAAAGTGTCTGTTGGGTTGGCACGGATCGAGACTGGGATTTGTCACTCCGTGTGACGGAGAGGTATCTCTGGGCCCACTCGGTAATGCATCATCATAATGAGCTCAATGTGACTAAGGCGTTAGTCACGGGATCATGCATTGCGGTACGAGTAAAGAGACTTGCCGGTAACGAGATTGAACAAGGTATTGGGATACCGACGATCGAATCTCGGGCAAGTAACATACCGATTGACAAAGGGAATTGCATACGGATTGATTGAATCCTCGACACCGTGGTTCATCCAATGAGATCATCGTGGAACATGTGGGAGCCAACATGGGTATCCAGATCCTGCTGTTGGTTATTGACCGGAGAGGCGTCTTGGTCATGTCTGCATGTCTCCCGAACCCGTAGGGTCTACACACTTAAGGTTCGGTGACGCTAGGGTTGTAGAGATATATGTATGCGGAAACCCGAAAGTTGTTCGGAGTCCCGGATGAGATCCCGGACGTCACGAGAGGTTCCGGAATGGTCCGGAGGTGAAGAATTATATATAGGAAGTCAAGTTTCGGCCACCGGGAAAGTTTCGGGGGTTACCGGTATTGTACCGGGACCACCGGAAGGGTCCCGGGGGTCCACCGGGTGGGGCCACCTATCCCGGAGGGCCCCGTGGGCTGAAAGTGGAAGGGAACCAGCCCTTAGTGGGCTGGGGCGCCCCCCTTGGGCCTCCCCCCCTACGCCTAGGGTTGGGAACCGTAGGGGGGAGCTTCCCCCTTGCCTTGGGGGGCAAGGCACCCCTTCCCCCCCACTTGGCCGCCCCCCCCCTTTGGATCTGATCTCCAGGGCCGGCGCCCCCCCAGGGGGCCTATATAAAGGGGGGGAGGGAGGGCAGCAACCTACAGCCTTGGGCGCCTCCCTCCTCCCCTGCAACACCTCTCTCTCTCTCTCTCTCTCTCTCTCTCTCGCAGAAGCTCGGCGAAGCCCTGCCGGAGACCCGCTACATCCACCACCACGCCGTCGTGCTGCTGGATCTCCATCAACCTCTCCTCCCCCCTTGCTGGATCAAGAAGGAGGAGATGTCGCTGCACCGTACGTGTGTTGAACACGGAGGTGCCGTCCGTTCGGCACTCGGTCATCGGTGATTTGGATCACGGCGAGTACGACTCCGTCATCCACGTTCATTGGAACGCTTCCGCTCGCGATCTACAAGGGTATGTAGATGCACTCCTTTCCCCTCGTTGCTAGTAGACTCCATAGATGCATCTTGGTAAGCGTAGGAAAATTTTAAATTATGCTACGATTCCCAACAGTGGCATAATGAGCCAGGCCTATGCGTAGTTACTATGCACGAGTAGAACACAAAGCAGTTGTGGGCGTTGAGTTTGCCAATTCTTCTTGCCGCTACTAGTCGTTTCTTGTTTCGGCGGCATTGTAGGATGAAGCGGCCCGGACCGACCTTACACGTACGCTTACGTGAGACAGGTTCCACCAACTAACATGCACTAGTTGCATAAGGTGGCTAGCGGGTGTCTGTCTCTCCTACTTTAGTCGGAACAGATTCGATGAAAAGGGTCCTTATGAAGGGTAAATAGAAATTGGCAAATCACGTTGTGGTCATACGTAGGTAAGAAACGTTCTTGCAAGAAACCGACAAACCACGTAAAAACTTGCAACAACAATTAGAGGACGTCTAACTTGTTTTTGCAGCAAGTTCTATGTGATGTGATATGGCCAGAAGATGTGATGAATGATATATGTGATGTATGAGATTGATCATATTCTTGTAATAGGAATCATGACT
Source organism: Triticum aestivum (assembly GCF_018294505.1). NCBI lineage: Eukaryota > Viridiplantae > Streptophyta > Magnoliopsida > Poales > Poaceae > Triticum > Triticum aestivum. The sequence goes on along the minus strand of NC_057805.1, from coordinate 456,153,682 downwards.
TGCATGTCGATGAGAATGACAACCGGCAGGAGCATAGGAGTTGTCTTTATTATTTTGTATGACCTGCGTGTCATTGAATAACGCCATGTAAATTACTTTACTTTATTGCTAAACGCGTTAGCCATAGAAGTAGAAGTAATCGTTGGTGTGACGACTTCATGAAGACACAATGATGGAGATTATGATGATGGAGATCATGGTGTCATGCCGGTGACGAAGATGATCATGGTGCCCCGAAGATGGAGATCAAAGGAGCATAATGATATTGGCCATATCATGTCACTATTTGATTGCATGTGATGTTTATCATGTTTTTGCATCTTATTTGCTTAGAACGACGGTAGCAAGTAGGATGATCCCTTATAATAATTTCAAGAAAGTGTTCACCCTAACTGTGCACCGTTGCGAAGGTTCGTTGTTTCGAAGCACCACGTGATGATCGGGTGTGATAGATCCTAACGTTCGAATACAACGGGTGTTGACGAGCCTAGCATGTACAGACATGGCCTCGGAACACACGCAATACACTTAGGTTGACTTGACGAGCCTAGCATGTACAGACATGGCCTCGGAACACGGAGGACCGAAAGGTCGAGCATGAGTCGTATAGAAGATACGATCAACATGGAGATGTTCACCGATCTTGACTAGTCCGTCTCACGTGATGATCGGACACGGCCTAGTTAAACTCGGATCATGTTTCACTTAGATGACTAGAGGGATGTCTATCTGAGTGGGAGTTCATTAAATAATTTGATTATATGAACTTAATTATCATGAACTTAGTCTAAAATCTTTACACTATGTATTGTAGATCAAATGGCCAACGTTGTCCTCAATTTCAACGCGTTCCTAGAGAAAACCAAGCTGAAAGATGATGGCAGCAACTATACGGACTGGGTCCGGAACCTGAGGATCATCCTCATAGAAGCCAAGAAAGATTATGTCTTAGAAGCACCGCTAGGTGAAGCACCAATCCCAGAGAACCAAGACGTTATGAACGCTTGGCAGCAGCGTGCTGATGATTACTCCCTCGTTCAGTGCGGCATGCTTTACAGCTTAGAACCGGGTCTCCAAAAGCGTTTTGAGAAACATGGAGCATATGAGATGTTCGAGGAGCTGAAACTGGTTTTTCAAGCTCATGCCCGGGTCGAGAGATATGATGTCTCCGACAAGTTCTTCAGCTGTAAAATGGAGGAGAACAGTTCTGTTAGTGAGCACATACTCAGAATGTCTGGGTTGCATAACCGCTTGTCTCAGCTGGGAGTTAATCTTCCGGATGACGCGGTCATTGACAGAATCCTCCAGTCGGTTCCACCAAGCTACAAGAGCCTTGTGATGAATTACAATATGCAGGGGATGGAAAAGACCATTCCAGAGGTATATTCGATGCTGAAATCAGCAGAGGTGGAAATCAGAAAAGAACATCAAGTGTTGATGGTGAATAAAACCACGAAGTTCAAGAAGGGCAAGGGTAAGAAGAACTTCAAGAAGGACGGCAAGGGAGTTGCCGCGCCCGGTAAACCAGTTACTGGGAAGAAGTCAAAGAATGGACCCAAGCCTGAAACTGAGTGCTTTTATTGCAAGGGAAGTGGTCACTGGAAGCGGAACTGCCCCAAATACTTAGCGGACAAGAAGGCCGGCAACACCAAAGGTATATGTGATATACATGTAATTGATGTGTACCTTACCAGTACTCATAGTAGGTCCTGGGTATTTGATACCGGTGCGGTTGCTCATATTTGTAACTTAAAACAGGAACTACGGAATTAACGGAGACTGGCGAAGGACGAGGTGACGATGCGCGTCGGGAATGGTTCCAAGGTCGATGTGATCGCCGTCGGCACGCTACCTCTGCATCTACCTACGGGATTAGTTTTAAACCTCAATAATTGTTATTTGGTGCCAGCTTTGAGCATGAACATTGTATCTGGATCTCGTTTAATTCGAGATGGCTACTCATTTAAATCCGAGAATAATGGTTGTTCTATTTATTTGAGAGATATGTTTTATGGTCATGCCCCGCTGGTCAATGGTTTATTTTTGATGAATCTCGAACGTGATGTTACACATGTTCATAGTGTGAATACCAAAAGATGTAAAGTTGATAACGATAGTCCCACATACTTGTGGCACTGCCGCCTTGGTCACATTGGTGTCAAGCGCATGAAGAAGCTCCATGCAGATGGACTTTTGGAGTCTCTTGATTACGAATCATTTGACACGTGCAAACCATGCCTCATGGGTAAGATGACCAAGACTCCGTTCTCCGGAACAATGGAGCGAGCAACCAACTTATTGGAAATCATACATACCGATGTGTGTGGTCCAATGAGTGTTGAGGCTCGCGGAGGATATCGTTATGTTCCCACTCTCACTGATGATTTAAGTAGATATGGGTATGTCTACCTAATGAAACACAAGTCTGAAACCTTTGAAAAGTTCAAGGAATTTCAGAGTGAGAATCAACGTGACAGGAAAATAAAATTCTTACGATCAAATCATGGTGGAGAATATTTAAGTCACGAATTTGGTACACACTTAAGGAAATGTGGAATAGTTTCACAACTCATGCCGCCTGGAACACCTTAGAGAAATGGTGTGTCCGAACGTTGTAATCGCACTCTATTGGATATGGTGCGATCTATGATGTCTCTTACCGATTTACCGCTCTCATTTTGGGGTTATGCTTTAGAGACTGCCGCATTCACTTTAAATAGGGCTCCGTCGAAATCCGTTGAGACGACACCGTATGAATTATAGTTTGGGAAGAAACCTAAGCTGTCATTTCTAAAAGTTTGGGGATGCGATGCTTATGTCAAGAAACTTCAACCTGAAAAGCTCGAACCCAAGTCGGAAAAATGCGTCTTCATAGGATACCCTAAGGAAACTATTGGGTATACCTTCTACCTCAGATCCGAAGGCAAGATCTTCGTTGCTAAGAACGGGTCCTTTTTGGAGAAGGAGTTTCTCTCGAAAGAATTGAGTGGGAGGAAAGTGGAACTTGATGAGGTGATAGTCACCCCTTCCGAACCGGAAAGTAGCACAGCGCGGGAAAATGTTCCTGTGGTGCCTACACCGACTGGGGAGGAAGTTAATGATGATGATCATGAAGCTTCGGATCAAGTTACTGAACTTCGTAGGTCCACAAGGACACGTTCCGCACCAGAGTGGTACGGCAACCTTGTCCTGGAAATCATGTTGTTAGACAACGGTGAACCTTCGAACTATGAAGAAGCGATGGCGGGCCCGGATTCCGACAAATGGCTAGAAGCCATGAAATCCGAGATAGAATCCATGTATGAAAACAAAGTATGGACTTTGACTGACTTGCCCGATGAGCGGCGAGCCATAGAAAACAAATGGATCTTTAAGAAGAAGACGGACGCGGATGGTAATGTGACCATCTACAAAGCTCGACTTGTCGCTAAGGGTTATCGACAAGTTCAAGGGGTTGACTACGATGAGACTTTCTCACCCATAGCGAAGCTAAAGTCCGTCCGAATCATGTTAGCAATTGCCGCATACTATGATTATGAGATATGGCAGATGGACGTCAAAACGGCATTCCTTAACGGCTTCCTTAAGGAAGAGTTGTATATGATGCAGCCGGAAGGTTTTGTCGATCCTAAGAATGCTAACAAAGTATGCAAGCTCCAACGCTCCATCTATGGGCTGGTGCAAGCATCTCGGAGTTGGAACATTCGCTTTGATGAGATGATCAAAGCGTTTGGGTTTACACAGACTTATGGAGAAGCCTGTGTTTACAAGAAAGTGAGTGGGAGCTCTGTAGCATTTCTCATATTATATGTGGATGACATACTATTGATGGGAAATGATATAGAATTCTTGGAAAGTATAAAGGCCTATTTGAATAAGTGTTTTTCAATGAAGGACCTTGGAGAAGCTGCTTATATATTAGGCATCAAGATCTATAGAGATAGATCAAGACGCCTCATTGGTCTTTCACAGAGTACATACCTTGACAAGATATTGAAGAAGTTCAGTATGGATCAGTCCAAGAAGGGGTTCTTGCCTGTATTGCAAGGTGTGCAATTGAGCACGGCTCAATGCCCGACCACGGCAGAAGATATAGAAAAGATGAGTGTCATCCCCTATGCCTCGGCCATAGGGTCTATTATGTATGCCATGCTGTGTACCAGACCTGATGTAAACCTTGCCGTAAGTTTGGTAGGAAGGTACCAAAGTAATCCCGGCAAGGAACACTGGACAGCGGTCAAGAATATCCTGAAGTACCTGAAGAGGACTAAGGATATGTTTCTCGTTTATGGAGGTGACGAAGAGCTCGTCGTAAAGGGTTACGTCGACGCTAGCTTCGACACAGATCTGGATGACTCGAAGTCACAGACCGGATACGTGTATATTTTGAATGGAGGAGCAGTAAGCTGGTGCAGTTGCAAGCAAAGCGTCGTGGCGGGATCTACATGTGAAGCGGAGTACATGGCAGCCTGGGAGGCAGCACAGGAAGCAGTCTGGATGAAGGAGTTCATTACCGACCTAGGGGTGATTCCCAATGCGTCGGGCCCGATGACTCTCTTCTGTGACAACACTGGAGCTATTGCCCTTGCGAAGGAGCCCAGGTTTCACAGGAAGACCAGGCATATCAAGCGTCGCTTCAACTCCATTCGTGAAAGTGTTCAAAATGGAGACATAGATATTTGTAAAGTACATACGGACCTGAATGTAGCAGATCCGTTGACTAAACCTCTCCCTAGGGCAAAACATGATCAACACCAGGACGCAATGGGTGTTCGATTCATCACAATGTAACTAGATTATTGACTCTAGTGCAAGTGGGAGACTGTTGGAAATATGCCCTAGAGGCAATAATAAATGGTTATTATTATATTTCTTTGTTCATGGTAATCGTCTATTATTCATGCTATAATTGTATTGTCCGGAAATCGTAATACATGTGTGAATACATAGACCACAACGTGTCCCTAGTAAGCCTCTAGTTGACTAGCTCGTTGATCAACAGATAGTCATGGTTTCCTGACTATGGACATTGGATGTCATTGATAACGGGATCACATCATTAGGAGAATGATGTGATGGACAAGACCCAATCCTAAGCATAGCATAAAAGATCGTGTAGTTTCGTTTGCTAGAGCTTTTCCAATGTCAAGTATCTTTTCCTTAGACCATGAGATCGTGCAACTCCCGGATACCGTAGGAGTGCTTTGGGTGTGCCAAACGTCACAACGTAACTGGGTGACTATAAAGGTGCACTACGGGTATCTCCGAAAGTGTCTGTTGGGTTGGCATGGATCGAGACTGGGATTTGTCACTCCGTGTGACGGAGAGGTATCTCTGGGCCCACTCGGTAATGCATCATCATAATGAGCTCAATGTGACTAAGGCGTTAGTCACGGGATCATGCATTGCGGTACGAGTAAAGAGACTTGCCGGTAACGAGATTGAACAAGGTATTGGGATACCGACGATCGAATCTCGGGCAAGTAACATACCGATTGACAAAGGGAATTGCATACGGATTGATTGAATCCTCGACACCGTGGTTCATCCAATGAGATCATCGTGGAACATGTGGGAGCCAACATGGGTATCCAGATCCCGCTGTTGGTTATTGACCGGAGAGGCGTCTTGGTCATGTCTGCATGTCTCCCGAACCCGTAGGGTCTACACACTTAAGGTTCGGTGACGCTAGGGTTGTAGAGATATATGTATGCGGAAACCCGAAAGTTGTTCGGACTCCCGGATGAGATCCCGGACGTCACGAGAGGTTCCGGAATGGTCCGGAGGTGAATAATTATATATAGGAAGTCAAGTTTCGGCCACCGGGAAAGTTTCGGGGGTTACCGGTATTGTACCGGGACCACCGGAAGGGTCCCGGGGGTCCACCGGGTGGGGCCACCTATCCCGGAGGGCCCCGTGGGCTGAAAGTGGAAGGGAACCAGCCCTTAGTGGGCTGGGGCGCCCCCCTTGGGCCTCCCCCCTGCGCCTAGGGTTGGGAACCCTAGGGGGGAGCTTCCCCCTTGCCTTGGGGGGCAAGGCACCCCTTCCCCCCCACTTGGCCGCCGCCCCCCCCTTAGGATCTGATCTCCAGGGCCGGCGCCCCCCCAGGGGGCCTATATAAAGGGGGGAGGGAGGGCAGCAACCTACAGCCTTGGGCGCCTCCCTCCTCCCCTGCAACACCTCTCTCTCTCTCTCTCTCTCGCAGAAGCTCGGCGAAGCCCTGCCGGAGACCCGCTACATCCACCACCACGCCGTCGTGCTGCTGGATCTCCATCAACCTCTCCTCCCCCTTGCTGGATCAAGAAGGAGGAGACGTCGCTGCACCGTACGTGTGTTGAACACGGAGGTGCCGTCCGTTCGGCACTCGGTCATCGGTGATTTGGATCACGGTGAGTACGACTCCGTCATCCACGTTCATTGGAACGCTTCCGCTCGCGATCTACAAGGGTATGTAGATGCACTCCTTTCCCCTCGTTGCTAGTAGACTCCATAGATGCATCTTGGTGAGCGTAGGAAAATTTTAAATTATGCTACGATTCCCAACAATAAATAATAACTTTATCATTGCCTCTAGGGCATATTTCCTTCAGTCTCCCACTTGCACTAGAGTCAATAATCTAGATCACAACGCCATGTGATTTAACATCAATATTTCACATCACCATGTGATTAACACCCATAGTTCACATCGTCATGTGACCAACACCCAAAGGGTTTACTAGAGTCAATAATCTAGTTCACATCGCTATGTGATTAACACCCAAAGAGTACTAAGGTGTAACCATGTTTTGCTTGTGAGGGAAGTTTAGTCAACGGGTCTGCCATATTCAGATCCGTATGTATTTTGCAAATTTCTATGTCTACAATGCTCTGCACGGAGCTACTTTAGCTAATTGCTCCCACTTTCAATATGTATCCAGATGAAGACTTAGAGTTATCCGGATCAGTGCCAAAACTTGTATCGACGTAACCCTTTTACGACGAACCTTTTGTCACCTCCATAATCGAGAAACATATCCTTATTCCACTAAGGATAATTTTGACCGTTGTCCAGTGATCTACTCCTAGATCACTATTGTACCCTCTTGCCAAAATCAGTGTAGGGTATACAATAGATCTGGTACATAGCATGGCATACTTTATAGAACCTATGGCCGAGGCATAGGGAATGACTTTCATTTTCTTTCTATCTTCTGCCGTGGTCGGGCTTTGAGTCTTACTCAATTTCACACCTCGTAACACAGGCAAGAACTCTTTCTCTGACTATTCCATTTTGAACTACTTCAAAATCTTGCCAAGGTATGTACTCATTGAAAAAACTTATCAAGCGTTTTGATCTATCTCTATAGATATTGATGCTCAATATGTCAGCAGCTTCACCGAGGTCTTTCTTTGAAAAACTCCTTTCAAACACTCCTTTATGCTTTGCAGAATAATTCTACATTATTTCCGATCAACAATATGTCATTCACATATACTTATCAGAAATGTTGTAGTGCTCCCACTCACTTTATTGTAAATATACGCTTCACCGCAAGTCTGTATAAAACTATATGCTTTGATCAACTCATCAAAGCGTATATTCCAACTCCGAGATGCTTGCACCAGTCCATAGATGGATCGCTGGAGCTTGCACATTTTGTTAACACCTTTAGGATCGACAAAAACTTCTGGTTGCATCATATACAACTCTTCTTTAATAAATCCATTAAGGAATGCAGTTTTGTTTATCCATTTGCCAGATTTCATAAAATGCGGCAATTGCTAACATGATTCGGACAGACTTAAGCATAGATACGAGTGAGAAACTCTCATCGTAGTCAACACCTTGAACTTGTCGAAAACCTTTTGCGACAATTCTAGCTTTGTAGATAGTAACACTACTATCAGCGTCCGTCTTCCTCTTGAAGATCCATTTAATCTCAATGGCTCGCCGATCATTTGGGCAAGTCAATCAAAGTCCATACTTTGTTCTCATACATGGATCCCATCTCAGATTTCATGGCCTCAAACCATTTCGCGGAATTTGGGCTCATCATCGCTTCTTCATAGTTCGTAGGTTCGTCATGGTCTAGTAACATAACCTCCAGAACAGGATTACCGTACCACTCTGGTGCGGATCTTACTCTGGTTGACCTACGAGGTTCAGTAACAACTTGATCTAAAGTTTCATGATCATCATCATTAACTTCCTCACTAATTGGTGTAGGTGTCACAGGAACCGGTTTCTGTGATGAACTACTTTCCAATAAGGGAGCAGGTATAGTTACCTCATCAAGTTCTACTTTCCTCCCACTCACTTCTTTCGAGAGAAACTCCTTCTCTAGAAAGGATCCATTCTTAGCAACGAATATCTTGCCTTCGGATCTGTGATAGAAGGTGTACCCAACAGTAACTTTTGGGTATCCTATGAAGACGCACTTTTTCGATTTGGGTTTGAGCTTATCGGGATGAAACTTTTTCACATAAGCATCGCAACCCCAAACTTTAAGAAACGACAACTTTGGTTTCTTGCCAAACCATAGTTCATTTGGTGTCGTCTCAACGGATTTAGATGGTGCCCTATTTAACGTGAATGTAGCTGTCTCTAATGCACCACCCCAAAACGATAGTGGTAAATCGGTAAGAGACATCATAGATTGCACTATATCCAATAAAGTACGGTTATGATGTTTGGACACACCATTATGATGTGGTGTTCTAGGTGGCATGAATTTGTGAAACTATTTCACATTGTTTTAATTGAAGACCAAAGTCGTAACTCAAATATCCGTCTCCGCAATCAGATCGTAGAAACCTTATTTTCTTGTCATGATGATTTTCCACTTCACTCTGAAATTCTTTGAACTTTTCAAATGTTTTAGACTTATGTTTCATCAAGTAGATATACCCATATCTGTTTAAATCATCTGTGAAGGTCAGAAAATAACGATACCGCCGCGAGCCTCAACACTCATCGGACCACATACATCAGTATGTATGATTTCCAACAAATCTGTTGCTTGCTTCATTGTTCCGGAGAACGGCATTTTAGTCATCTTGCCCAAGAGGCATGGTTCGCAAGCATCAAGTGATTCATAATCAAGTGATTCCAAAATCCCATCAGCATGGAGTTTCTTCATGCGTTTTACACCATTATGACCTAAACGGCAGTGCCACAAATAAGTTGCACTATCATTATTAACTTTGCATCTTTTTGGCTTCAATATTATGAATATGTGTATCACTATGATCGAGATCCAACAAACCATTTTCGTTGGTGTGTATGACCATAGATGGTTTTATTCATGTAAACAGAACAACAATTGTTCTCTAACTTAAATGAATAACCGTATTGCAATAAACATGATCAAATCATATTCATGCTCAACGCAAACACCAAATAACACTTATTTAGGTTCAACACTAATCCCGAAAGTATAGGGAGTCTGCGATGATGATCATATCAATCTTGGAACCACTTCCAACACACATCGTCACTTCACCCTTAACTAGTCTCTGTTTATTCTGCAACTCCCGTTTCGAGTTACTAATCATAGTAACTGAACTAGTATCAAATACTTAGGGGTTGCTATAAACACTAGTAAAGTACACATAGATAACATGTATATCAAATATACCTTTGTTCACTTTGCCATCCTTCTTATCCGCCAAATAGTTGGGGCAGTTCCGCTTCGAGTGACCAGTTCCTTTGCAGTAGAAGCACTCAGTCTCATGCTTAGGTCCAGACTTGGGCTTCTTCACTTGAGCAGCAGCTCGCTTGCTGTTCTTCTTGAAGTTCCCCTTCTTCCCTTTGCCCTTTTCTTGAAACTAGTGCTCTTGTCAATCATCAACACTTGGTGTTTTTCTTGATTTCTACCTTCGTCGATTTCAGCATCACGAAGAGCTTGGGAATCGTTTCCGTTATCCCTTGCATATTATAGTTCATCACGAAGTTCTAGTAACTTGGTGATAGTGACTAGAGAAATCTGTCAATCACTATCTTATCTAGAAGACTAACTCCCACTTGATTAAAGTGATTGTAGTACTCAGACATTCTGAGCACATGCTCACTAGCTGAGCAATTCTCCTCCATCTTGTAGGCAAAATATTGTGAGAGGTCAAATACCTCTCGACACGGGCATGAGTATGAAATACCAATTTCAACTCTTGGAACATCTTATATGTTCCGTGGCGTTTCAAAACATTTTTTAAGTCCCGGTTCTAAGCCGTAAAGCATGGTGCACTAAACTATCAAGTAGTCATCATACCGAGCTTTTGTCAAACGTTCATAACGTCTGCATCTGCTCCTGCAATAGGTCTGTCACCTAGCGGTGCATCAAGGACATAATTCTTCTGTGCAGCAATGAGGATAATCCTTAGATCATGGATCCAATCCGCATCATTGCTACTAACATCTTTCAACTCAGTTTTCTCTAGCAACATATCAAAATAAAATAGGGGAGCTAATGATCTACAACATAGATATGCTAATACTACCAGGACTAAGTTCATGATAAATTAAAGTTCAATTAATCATATTACTTAAGAACTCCCACTTAGATAGACATCCCTCTAATCCTCTAAGTGATTACGTGATCCAAGTCAACTAAACCATGTCCGATCATCACGTGAGATGGAGTAGTTTCAATGGTGAACATCACTATGTTGATCATATCTACTATATGATTCACGCTCGACCTTTCGGTCTCAGTGTTCCGAGGCCATATCTGTTATATGCTAGGCTTGTCAAGTTTAACCTGAGTATTCCGCGTGTGCAACTTTTTTGCACCCGTTGTATTTGAACGTAGAGCCTATCACACCCGATCATCACGTGGTGTCTCAGCACGAAGAACTTTCGCAACGGTGCATACTCAGGGAGAACACTTATACCTTGATAATTTAGTGAGAGATCATCTTATAATGCTACCGTCATTCAAAGGAAGATAAGATGCATAAAAGATAAACATCACATGCAATCAATATAAGTTATATGATATGGCCATCATCATCTTGTGCTTGTGATCTCCATCTTCGAAGCACTGTCATGATCACCATCGTCACCAGTGCGACACCTTGATCTCCATCGTAGCATCGTTGTCGTCTCGCCAACTTATGCTTCTACGACTATCGCTACCGCTTAGTGATAAAGTAAAGCATTACAGGGCGATTGCATTGCATACAATAAAGCGACAACCATATGGCTCCTGCCAGTTGCCGATAACTCGGTTGCAAAACATGATCATCTCATACAATAAAATATAGCATCATGCCTTGACCATATCACATCACAACATGCCCTGCAAAAACAAGTTAGACGTCCTCTACTTTGTTGTTGCAAGTTTTACGTGGCTGCTAAGGGCTGAGCAAGAACCGTTCTTACCTACGCATCAAAACCACAACGATAGTTTGTCAAGTTGGTGTTGTTTTAACCTTCGTAAGGACCGGGCGTAGCCACACTCGGTTCAACTAAAGATGGAGAAACTGACACCCGCTAGTCACCTGTGTGCATAGCACGGCGGTAAAACCAGTCTCGCGTAAGCGTACGAGTAATGTCGGTCCAGGCCGCTTCATCCAACAATACAGCCGAACCAAAGTATGACATGCTGGTAAGTAGTATGACTTATATCGCCCACAACTCACTTGTGTTCTACTTGTGCATATGACATCTACGCATAAAACCAGGCTCGGATGCCACTGTTGGGGAACGTAGTAATTTCAAAAAAAAATCCTACGCACACACAAGATCATGGTGATGCATAGCAACGAGAGGGGAGAGTGTGTCCACGTACCCTCGTAGACCGAAAGCGGAAGCGTTAGCACAACGTGGTTGATGTAGTCGTACGTCTTCACGATCCGACCGATCAAGTACCGAACGCACGGCACCTCCGAGTTCAGCACACGTTCAGCCCGATGACGTCCCTCGAACTTCGATTCAGCCGAGTGTTGAGGGAGAGTTTCTTCAGCACGACGGCGTGGTGACGATGATGATGTTCTACCGACGCAGGGCTTCGCCTAAGCACCGCTACAGTATTATCGAGGTGGACTATGGTGGAGGGGGGCACCGCACACGGCTAAAATATCAATGATCAATTGTTGTGTCTTTGGGGTGCCCCCTGCCCCCGTATATAAAGGAGCAAGGGGGGAGGCGGCCGGCCTAGGAGGAGGGAGCGCCAAGGGGGTGTCCTACTACCACCTGGAGTAGGACTCCTCCTTTCCTTGTTGGAGTAGGAGAAGGGAAGGGAGAAGGAGAAGGAAGGAAGGGGGCGCCCCCCTCCCTAGTCCAATTCGGACTAGTCCATGGGGAGGGGTGCGGCCACCCTTTGGGGCCTTTCTCTCATTTTCCGTATGGCCCATTAAGGCCCAATACGAATTCCCGTAACTCTCCAGTACTCCGAAAAATACCCGAATCACTCGGAACCTTTCCGATGTCCGAATATAGTCGTCCAATATATCGATCTTTATGTCTCGACCATTTCGAGACTCCTCGTCATGCCCCTGATCTCATCCGGGACTCCGAACTCCTTCGGTACATCAAAACACATAAACTCATAATATAGCCGTCATCTAACTTTAAGCGTGCGGACCCTACGGGTTCGAGAACTATGTAGACATGACCGAGACACGTCTCCGGTCAATAACCAATAGCGGAACCTGGATGCTCATATTGGTTTCCACATATTCTACGAAGATCTTTATCGGTCAAACCGCATAACAACATACGTTGTTCCCTTTGTCATCGGTATGTTACTTGCCCGAGATTCGATCGTCGGTATCTCAATACCTAGTTCAATCTCGTTACCGGCAAGTCTCTATACTTGTTCTGTAATACATCATCCTGCAACTAACTCATTAGTTGCAATGCTTGCAAGGCTTTAAGTGATGTGCATTACCAAGTGGGCCCAGAGATACCTCTCCGACAATCGGAGTGACAAATCCTAATCTCAAAATACGCCAACCCAACAAGTACCTTCGGAGACACCTGTAGAGCACCTTTATAATCACCCAGTTACGTTGTGACGTTTGGTAGCACACAAAGTGTTCCTCCGGCAAACGGGAGTTGCATAATCTCATAGTCATAGGAACATGTATAAGTCATGAAGAAAGCAATAGCAACATACTAAACGATCGTGTGCTAAGCTAACGGAATGGGTCAAGTCAATCACATCATTCTCCTAATGATGTGATCCCGTTAATCAAATGACAACTCATGTCAATGGCTAGGAAACATAACCATCTTTGATCAACGAGCTAGTCAAGTAGAGGCATACTAGTGACACTCTGTTTGTCTATGTATTCACACATGTATCATGTTTCCGGTTAATACAATTCTAGCATGAATAATAAACATTTATCATGATATAAGGCAATAAATAATAACTTTATTATTGCCTCTAGGGAATATTTCCTTCACGTCCGTGCAAAGTCAAAGGGCTAGATCCCGTGGTCAAACACTACAGGGTTAGGCGGGACGGGGGCCCTAGGGGGTAGCAATGCCACCGGAGCATCGCACCGGGCCCTCATACATGCCGTACGGTGTGGTGGCATGTCCGAAGAGGCGGCACGCGTCTCCGGTGTGTGACCCCCCTCACGGACGGCGATGACACAGTAGTAGACGTTCTGCGGTAACAATGCGACGTGAATATTATTAAATACTTGGAGCGCGTAAAATCATGAGTTTTTTACACGACGTGGGCACATGAGCTATAGGACTGATGGTATTTTTTCATAATTTTTGGTGATGGAGAAGTATCTGAACACTTCCCTCTCCGCGGATTGCTCTTCGCGTGTCTACGACTGTGGCCGGCGGCCTCCGGGGGCTAGCACATGCCGCCAAATCTTGCGTAGGTGGCCTCTCACAAGTCCGAAAGTGTTGTGGCGGTTGCAAACGTCTGGCACGCGTCTCCGGGGTGTGCCCCCCTCACGGACGGCGCCGCCGCCGGCACCTAGAGGGGGGAAACGGACGCGTTGGGTCTACACGGATGGGATCTTGTTGTGGCTTTGGCCTAGACTTGGTCTGTCATCTCGCGATGACATGCACTAACACGGAGAAGCAGTTATTCACCGTGGACTACACCCTCTCGATGCTGATCAATGCCCTAGACCATCGGGGCCACCGGAGGGGTGCCGGTCTCTAGAACCGGGCGAGGCCCATCATTTGAAAAAGAAAACACAAGACGGTAATTATGATGTGCTAAGGTTGTTTGCCAAGCATGGAAGAAAACAACAAAAAAAGTATAATACATATTATGGAGAATGCACAAGAAGGATGCTTTACCGAGAGTTCCTCTCGAAAAATGCGGCCATTGCCGAGTGCTGCTGGACGACCCTGGGTAACCACTATCGGTGCGGCTCTCGAAAAAGGCCCCGAGATCTAGGATAAGACTTTTACCGAGTGTTGCTACAAGTTAGCTCTCGGAAATGTTTCCCGCGGGGACTTATGCAAAAATTTCCCCCTCGCGCGCGCTCACTCCTCTCTTCTCTCTCTGTCTCTCTTGCCCCCATCCCCTCTGTCTGTCGCCGCCCCTTAGTGCTGCCGCCCCATCCGGCGAGCTCTGCCGCCTCCGCCGCCGCTGCCACCGGGAGTGCCTCCCCCGACCGCTCCACCTCCACCTAGCCCCCCCCCACCGCCACCTCCACTGAGCTCGTCCACCGCCACCATCTCGGCCAAGCTTCACCGAGCACCACCGGCGCGGCATCCCCTCCACTGAGCTCTACCACGTCCGGCATCCACCTCCCCTGCCGCCCCCCTGCCCCGTTGGTGAGCCCCTACTCAATCTCGTTTTTTGAAATAAAAGAGGTTTCCCCCTCTCCATTACAACAAAAGGTGTATATATATGCATAGTGAATAATGTGTGTGAGTGTGTGTGCTTTGTATGTGTGTGTCTGTGAGTGATGTTGGTGTATGTGTGCATATATAATGAATGGTTTTTTATATTTAGGTGTGTAAATATGTGCATATATAATGAATGGTGTATGTGAGTGTGTCTGTGTGTGTGGGAGAGGGGTGCTATTGATGTGTGTGTGTGCATGTGGGAGTGAGTGTGTGATGTGTGTGTATGGATATGTGAGTGTGTTTGTGTGTGGGGGGTGTGTGAGTGAGTGTTATTGATGTTTGTGTGTTTGACATATGATTGACACAACTTCATTCTTTCATGCAGGACATGCATCTATTTTGACAATAGAGAGAGTGAATTCCATTGCACGCTTCAAGGGCAATCTCTACCCGTTCATGTGTAGGTTTTCATTATTTGTAGATCACCTAAATAGTCGCGTAACCTGGGTGTCTCCTGTTCGGAAGGGTTGTATCTATAAATATGCACGTCTTTGCATATTTATAACCTCAACTCTTTCAAATTGTCCATGTTTTCCATGGACAACCCGAGGATGTGTAGGCGGGTCGTTTTCATGATGTACTTAGATCCGAGACAGAATTTCGACAGTGTCTCCTTGTTGTTCTCTAGATACACATCCTCTTGGCTTATTGCTGAGACGTGTATTTGGAGAGCAGCAGGGAGGTGCTGCCGAAATTTTGTCTCGGGTCGGAGTACGTCATGAAAGCGGACCCAGCCTACACATTCTCGGGTGGAATTAAGACCTATCTTTACCTATTACATAGCTCAGTGCATGTCGTAAAACTTGATGGAACCACTTGTTACATAAAAAAATTATGTGTGTGTTTCACTTTATATCAGAGGATGGAAGAACGTGAGTGGATGTACACCGGACATCCCAGCATCGAGGGTATGACCCCTGAGTAGAGGTCGAAGACCAATGATTTCCTGGAATTAGTATTTGCTGGAGAAACGCCAGTTCGTGGAATTTGGTGTCCATTCACGGAGTGTGATAACCAGACTGAAAGAGATAAGATTACTATTAGTAACACTTAGGCAAATATGGATTTACGCCAGGCTATTACCGGTGGATCTTTCACGGTGAGACAGAACAGTCCAGGGCGGAGGTGGTGCGACAACGCACCGGCGAATATGATACTCGGATTGAAAACCTGTTAGATGACATCCGCCGTGCGGATCCACGGGAGGACCCGAACTCCGAGGAGCCACCGGAAAGCCCTAAAGAGTATCATGCAGCTTTGTTTGCGGCACAAAAACCCCTACACGCTCATACAGAGGTTACTCAACTAGATGGCATTGCACGCCTAATGGCCCTGAAGGCAAACCATAACATGAGCATAATTTGCTTCAATGAGTTATTGTCAGTTATTGCTAGCCTGTTGCCTAAAGAAAATATATTGCCAAAGAACATGTACGAGTCGAACAAAATCCTCGGTTCACTTAAGATGCCGTATGAGCAAATACATGCTTGTCCAAACAGATGCATGTTATTTAGAAATGAACATAAAGATACGAATTATTGTGTCAAGTGCAAATCCCCTAGGTATATTGAGGTAATAGATGATGATGGTAGCAAGAGGCAGCTCACAATTGCCGTCAATATCCTTCGATATCTTCCATTCATAGAAAGGATCCAGAGGCTTTATATGACCGAGGAAACTGCCCAATATATGAGATGGGCCGCCGAAGGGAAGATGTACAATACAAAAAAGATGCAACATCCACGGGATGGTGAAGCATGGAAGAAATTTGTTGAAATTCATAAGAAAACAGATGACTGGAAAGTGTAGCTGTTGGGATAACAACCGACAGGTTCAATCCATATGGTTTGATGGCTGCCATATACAGTTGTTGGCCAGTATATGTTATCCCCCTGAATCTGCCCCCTGGCGTTTGCATGCAACGACATCACATGTTTCTGACGTTGATAATTCCATGTCCTAACTATCCTGGGAAGCATATGAGTGTGTATATGGAGCCATTGGTGGACGACTTACTTATTGCTTGGAACAACGGGGTCCAGACATACGATGTCGTTTCAAAGAAGCACTTAAATATGCATATCTAGTACCACACATCGCTACATGACCTACCGACACGTGCGATATTTTGTGGTTGGTGTGTAAAGGGGAAGCGGCCTTGCCCAGTGTGTCGACAGCGTGTGACTTTCATTTGGCTGGCAAAGGGTCACAAGTATGTATGCTTTGACCAACATCGGCAGTTCCTTCGTCTTGATCACCCATACAGACAAGACGCTATGCACTTCCAAAAAGGTGTTATTGTTGATGACCCGCCATCACCTATTATGACTGGTGCCCAGCTTAAGGATGAGTTAGATGCTCTCGAGGAAAAGCTCGATGGGAAAGGTTTTGTGGGATATGGAGAGACACACTAGTGGACTCACATTCCAAGCTTATGGAGGCTCCCTTACTTTAAAGATCTTCTACTTCCACACAACATTGATGTAATGCACACTTAAATGAATATTGCGGAGGCCTTACTTGGCACGCTCCTCGACACCGAGAAGTCAAAGGATAACATTCAGGCTAGGATCGATCAAGCCAAACATTGCAACAGGCCAAAATTAAATTTGGTGCCTCGTGCAAAAGGTAATTCTTGGAAGAAGCCACAAGCCCCTTTCACCTCTTCAATGCCCCAAAGGAAGGAAATTCTCTAATGGATTGTGAACAACTTGTACTTCCCTGATGGATATGCAGCTAATATCATGAGGGGAGTGAATATGGCTACAAAGCGAATAGGAGGCCTCAAGATTCATGACTACCATGTATGGCTTGAGCGGATAATGCCTGTGATGATTCGAGGGTTTGTCAGAGAGGATATTTGGCGAGTGCTGGCGGAGTTGAGCTACTTCTTCCGTCAGCTTTGTGCCAAAGAACTAGATTATGAAGTGGTTGCAAAGTTGGAGGAAAAAGCACCTGAGTTGATATCCAAGTTAGAGATGGTATTTTCGCTGGGTTTCTTTAATTCGATGCAACATATGATCTTACATCTCGCGTATGAGGCTAGAATGGGAGGACCTGTGCAGTTCCGATGGCAATATGCACCTAAATGGGAGTTCAAGCATCTTCGTGGGAAATGTAAGAATAAAGCCCGCATTGAAGCCTCCATAGCCG
This sequence comes from Triticum aestivum, assembly GCF_018294505.1. NCBI lineage: Eukaryota > Viridiplantae > Streptophyta > Magnoliopsida > Poales > Poaceae > Triticum > Triticum aestivum. The sequence goes on along the minus strand of NC_057805.1, from coordinate 456,135,714 downwards.
AGGCATACCTGATCAAGGAGGTGGCCACGACCACGACAAAGTACTATCATGACAATATTCAGACTAGGTTAAATCCAGCTCCTCGTTACAATGAAGAACCCACCAGTAATGTTTCCGACCTTAGCCTCTTCGAAGGTCAAGGTGACAAAGCAAGTGGACCGAAGCCCAAGAACTTTTCACCTACTGAGTGGTCGACTATTATGATCTATGTCTTGACCAACATGGAAGAAGTGCAACCGTACATAAAGTAAGTGTAGAACACCTTTATTGACAACTACTCACTAGTCTTGAGTTCTAACTCGAATTCTTCCCATTGCTAGGGAATTCCAGAACGAATTCTGGAAGCTACCATGCCCTCCTAGCGACGAAGAATCAGCAGACCTTCTTGAAGATACCAATGCTGATGGCGGTTTCATTTCTTGGTTCTCAAGAAAAGTAACTTTTCTAACTTTATGTTACTTCAAGTTGATCTTACTTGCCGGTAATGCTTCCACTAACGACCTTCTCCATGATAATGTCGTAGACGTTTACGACCAAAACAGAAGGTCGTTGAACCCATGACCTATTGTTTTGGTCACTGGCTGTTTGCCCAGGCCATGTCGGATCCGACGTGGCAATCTGACGTGGCAAAATTGCGACCAATTGAAAAGGTCGTTGACAAGATTCAGCCCGGTCCGATTCGGTGTCTATATGGGCCGAGCCCAACAATTCAGCCTTTTTAATATATTTTTTCTGTTAATTTTCGCTAGGTACATGGGCCTGGCCCAACAATTTGGCCTTTTTATTTTCTGGGCCGTGGCCTTTTATAGTATATTTATTTTCCAGTTTCAGCCATTATATATTCAAACTGGTTCCACTAGTCAGATGGGTCCCACTTGTCAATTACATCTATCAAATAGGTCCCACATGTCAGAAATGTACAAATTAGACAGATTATTTTCGTAAGTAGCCCCACTGTTAAGTTTCCATTTCACAAGTTTTCAAATCACATACATAATCAATATTTCAAAAATAACAAAGAACACATAAATTCATCAAATATACCACTAAATAAGTCTATTACAATCTTTACAACACAGATATGCTGTTGTTCACTGAGTAGGACTTCACGGCTTCACACTTCTAGACTTCACACTTCACACTTGAGCTTCTGTAAAAGAGGAACCACCACAATTTTAAGTCTACAATACAACAATTGATAATAATCAAGGATAATAATAAAAACAAGTAATAGGTTCAAATGTGAAGGCAGCATGAAACTAGTGATACAACAACATGCAGAAAACACTACAATGTAATATTGTTGTAAGTTCATATCAACACAAAATCAGCACTGTTATATAGAGCAAATGATATGCCCCATCACTGTTATATAGAGCAAATGATATGCCCCCTTTTATCTAAAACTGTAGTGTATGCTAGTGACAGAACAAGGGATTATAGTGTATGCTAGTGACAGAACAAGTGTAGATATGATGTGCCAGATTGCCAGCAACAGTGCTTACATGCATCTTCATATTTCAAAACGCCAATCAGGTTAGCAACAGTGCTAGACTAGTTAGCTAGCAAAACACTAAAGAAGGCATAGACAGAAACAAAGGTAACATGCATCGCATCAAAAAATAGTAAGCACTGAACCTACATCATATCTACACCAATCAGGTTGCATGTGTATGCTAGAAATCAAGAATCAAAAGGACTTCAGCTTGTTCCAAATATCTTGCCTCTGTTGCTCCCAGTTCAGTAAAGAAATGGTCGAGCAGTGAGCGCTTCATTTCAAGAACTAGGAAGTGCAAAATAGATTTCGGGTGGAGCACAAATAGAATACCTGGAAAAGAAACATAAAGAGCTATACAGTTAAGTAAGCATCATTGGCTGTACAAATAAGTGGAGAACAATAAAGAGCTATACAGTCTGTTGAGAACAATAAAGAGCTATACAAATTCATATTCAAGTTTGACTACATGCTAACAGACTCATGATCAAGTTTGACTACAAGCTAACAGATCATTGTGAATACAGATGATTTTCGGACTAGAACCGTTGCGCAAGTTCAGGTCGTTTGAAGTTTTGACAACAAGCTACAAAATCTAGTTAAATCAATAGTAGTATTGCAAGCAACAAATAGACTCTCAGAGCAGAACCAATGCACAAGAACGAACCAGCAACTACTAGGCCCAACAACTAAGATATGTAGGAAATTTCAGATGTATCACTTCATAGATCAAGCATAGGCGCAACATAAAAGGCTCATGAGCGCTACAAAGTCTGAACGATTCAGTAGGAAGCGAGCGGAATCAATCAACTAGACATGCGGACAATAGAGGCGCAGGGGGAGAAGCTCCTGCACCGGCAGAAGCAGACACAATTTGGTCCCACCAACAGGTCAGCCATGCCAACATCTCCAGAGAACATAGGAGCAATGGTGTCAGAAATCTTAAGCTTCTCCATAACAGGAGTGTGCCCAACAAGACCGACTTGGTGCAGAATCATCCCAGTCTATCTGCAGGCAGATACATTAAACAACAAAGTCAAGGAAAATGAAACTGAAACAAACCAAACACGATGGTTGGATATGGGCAGAATCATGGGAGACAGCTATAATATAAAGAATACAATAAGATATAAAATCAGCCAGCAGAATCATGGAAGTACCACAAGATTACATTGCACCAAGCCACAACATAAACCATAAGTTATTATTGTTCACCGCTAGCTACTGATGTAATAAAACATTAACAAGTGGAGTTATTATTGTTCACCACTAGCTACTGATGTAATAAAAACTGATGCAACAGCCGAAACCGGCATCCAAAAGGGCATGCAAACAATTCATAGCAAAATCATATATGCCCCATGCTAGGAGAACTAGAGCATCACAGAGTACTACTGACTGACCCCAAAACAGAGCATCACAGCAAAAGACTTCACCAGGGGCCATCCATCCACATAACCCACCATCCCGAGATCTCAATTCTCACGGGTAAAAAGCAAGCAAGAAGAACAGATCACCTAGTGCGTGGTCTGCTTGTACTTGGGCACCTCACTGAGTAGCTTGTTGTAGGTGGCCTGTCGAAGATGCATACCATTCATTTACCAGTAGCAATCCTTGTAGGTGCATATTTACCACATCAATTGGTAAGTATACAGACAGAGTTGTGCACTTACTAACTAGTGTGTTGTGTGTTCACCCTTTGCACGCACCCATGGGCATTTAAATTAAACTGAAACAAGCCACCAATGGTTGGCTAATCTAGAACATGGCAGGCATTTATATGATGGCAGTACATAGCTAGGAAACAAACAGCAGTCCATAATTGCATCATCATGTGTAGAACAAAATACAGACTTGCCTCTACAGGCTACAACACTAGTAGAGTAGAGAACCATCCATAATAATTCTACTATAGGAGACAATGTAAACATAGAGTCACACCATTGACATATATTATTATTAAGCCCTAACTAAAAGATTCTGGTGGCTTAATTAGTGGGCAGATGTATGCATGCACAAAAAGGGGGACATTTTTCAACCAAATTGAAGAAAGATGCACATCATCCATTCAGTAACCAGTAGCAATAAAATCCCTGTTGACCCCACCCCAGCGCACTGTAATAAAATCCCTGAAGAATACAATAATCCATCTGAAGAAAGATGCATGCTGTAAGAATGAGTAATAAATAGCAAGCATAATTGTGCACTTGGTAGTGTGTCGTCCTCTGTTTACCCCACCCCAGCGCACCCCAGAGAACCAACGGCGGAGCTCTTTCCGTCCCTTGTGCTGCGCCCATGGTGTCCCGGTGCTTGAGCGAGGACGGCATCCTGGATCTGGGCGGGAGAGAACACGAGGTGAGAAAGTGAGGGAGGGCTGTGAGGAGGAGGAGATGGAGTGGAGGGACGCACCTGAGTTGCCGGACCACGCCGGGCGAAACCCTAGTGACAGGAGACGGTCGCGGGTGGCGCTGGAGGACGCGCGCACCGAACTAGGAGAGGTCGAGGTCCGAACGAGGTGGGGCGGGGTCAATGGCGATGTCGGTGACGTTGAGCTCCAGCTCCAGCACGGCCTGGTTGGAGAAGCCGAACTCCTCGAGCGGGATGATGGTGCGCGGGTCGGCCCGGATCTCGGACGCCGCTGAGGGCGCGAGCGCGAGCGGGGCGAGGGCGGCCAGGAGCGTCGCGGTGAGGGTAGGGGATGGGAGAGAGGAGGAGGTGGTGGTGGAGACCATGGACGGCAGGGAGCTGGCGGTGGCGATCTGGAAGGGAGGAGGTGGCGGGGGCAATCTGGAAGGGAGGAGTGGTGTGCGGGGGAGAGAGGGGCTAGGGCTCGCTGCTAGGCCGGTGACGGGGCTGGTTGAGAGGAGGTCGCCGCCGGCAGGTGGGACCGGGGGAGAGGATTGGATCGAATCATGGGAGCCAGCCCCCCCAGCGACAACCCGCAGGAACAGCACGCGGCGACAACCCAGCCCCTGCACGGCGGCGAGGTTGGTCGAGGACGAGGGAGATGAGGGGAGAGTGAGGGTGGCGGCGGAGGTGGGTGGCGGCGAGGTTCAGAGGGGTGGGTGGCGGCGATGAAGGGGACGAGGGGGGCCTGCATCGGGGGAGAGGGGAGAGGATCTGAGGGGCGAGGGATAGAAAGAAAGAAAGAATGGAGGCGGGGGGTGGGTGGAAAATGTCCATGAGGACAGACCTAGGGTTTCGGCTCAGGTGGGCTTGGGCCGTTGGATCCGGAAGCATCCGATGGTGGTTGATGCGTGATCCGCGTGATATGCTCATGGTCCAAACAGAACGCAGCAAACCATTTGATGACCTTATGACCATATAAATTGGTCGTGATCGATTCAAGATAAAAAATTTCATTCCATTTTTCAGTGCTCAAAATGAGTTTTTTTGTGAAAGTCCTATAAAATATTTGTTCAAATGATATCATATTTTGCACAAGTTTACATCGTGGATTTGCAAACAATATTGACAAAGGGAGTTTTCATTTTCTTTGGACGAAAAATCAATATTCCATTTTTCGAATGCCCAAAATAAGTTTTTTGTGAAGGACCTATAATATATTTGTTGCAAAATTGTACCAAATAAATTTTCTAAAATACTAGGACATATTTAATGCACAATTGACCAAATTGTTAGGTGTCAAAAGTTTTTATCCACCTCTGGTGAAAAAGACAAATTTCCGCCGATTCAGCTGGAAACGGGTCAAATTTGAACTGCAGCTGCCTTATAGTTTGCTCTTTATTTTTTCCAAAAATCATTTCTAGGTACATAAGTATCTATTTAATCAGAGAAACACCAAAAAATTCCAAGATTCAACCACTAGCTAGGAACGGTCATTCCCACCGTTTTGACCGCATTTTGAAACGAGCATAAAAAATTCAAAAAAATCAAAAATTGGGAAACCTTCGCATTGTGTCATTATATGTGGCCAAGTTTCCAGGAAAAATAACAAACTTGTAATACGGCAATTATTTTAAAAAAGTGTTCTCAGAAACGAGTTATCACGTGTGGAGATCAATGGCTTTCAAGCCAAATGATCAATCTTATGGCCACATTCATGGCATAGTTTGTTCAAATGATCTCATATTGTGCACAAGGGTGCATATTGGAATGGAAAACAATGTTGCCTAAGGAAGTTTTCATTTTCTTTGGACGAAAAAACCATTTTCCATTTTTTGAGTGCCCAAAAGGAGGTTTTTTGTGAAGGACCTCCCAAATAATTGTTGAAAAATTAGACCAAATCAATTTCTAAAATACTAGGACATATTTAATGCACAATTGACAAAATGGTTGGGTGTAAAAAGTTTTGATCCACCTCTCGTGAAAAAGACAAATTTCCGCCGATTCAGTTGGAAGCGGGTCAAATTTGAACTGCAGCTGCCTCATAGTTTGCTCTTTATTTTTTCCAAAAATCATTTCTAGGTACATAAGTATCTATTTAATCAGAGAAACACCAAAAAATTCCAAGATTCAACCACTAGCTAGGAACGGTCATTCCCACCGTTTTGACCGCATTTTGAAACGAGCATAAAAAATTCAAAAAAATCAAAAATTGGGAAACCTTCGCATTGTGTCATTATATGTGGCCAAGTTTCCAGGAAAAATAACAAACTTGTAATACGGCAATTATTTTAAAAAAGTGTTCTCAGAAACGAGTTATCACGTGTGGAGATCAATGGCTTTCAAGCCAAATGATCAATCTTATGGCCGCATTCATGGCATAGTTTGTTCAAATGATCTCATATTGTGCACAAGGGTGCATATTGGAATGGCAAACAATGTTGCCTAAGGAAGTTTTCATTTTCTTTGGACGAAAAAACCATTTTCCATTTTTCGAGTGCCCAAAAGGAGGTTTTTTGTAAAGGACCTCCCAAATAATTGTTGCAAAATTGGACCAAATCAATTTTCTAAAATACTAGGACATATTTAATGCACAATTGACAAAATGGTTGGATGTAAAAAGTTTTGATCCACCTCTCGTGAAAAAGACAAATTTCCGCCGATTTAGTTGGAGCGGGTCAAATTTGAACTGCAGCTGCCTCATAGTTTGCTATTTATTTTTTCCAAAAATCATTTCTAGGTAAATAAGTATCTATTTAATCATAGAAACACCAAAAAAATTCCAAGATTCAACCACTAGCTAGGAACGGTCATTCCCGCCGTTTTGACCGCATTTTGAAACGGGCATAAAAAATTCAAACAAAAACAAAAAATGGGAAACCTTCGCATTTGTGTCATTATATGTGGCCAAGTTCCTAGGAAAAATAACAAACTTGTAATACAGCAATTATTTTAAAAAAAGTGTTCTCAGAAACGAGCTATCACGTGTGGAGATCAATCGCTTTCAAGCCAAATGATCAATCTTATGGCCACATTCATGGCATAGTTTGTCCAAATGATCTCATATTGTGCACAAGGGTGCATATTGGAATGGCAAACAATGTTGCCTAAGGAAGTTTTCATTTTCTTTGGACGAAAAAACCATTTTCCATTTTTCGAGTGCCCAAAGGAGGTTTTTTTGTGAAGAACCTCCCAAATAATTGTTGCAAAATTAGACCAAATAAATTTTATAAAATACTAGGACATATTTAATGGACAATTGACAAAATGGTTGGGTGTAAAAATTTTTGACCCACCTCTCGTGAAAAAGACAAATTTCCGCTGATTCAGTTGGAAGCGGGTCAAATTTGAACTGCAGCTGCCTCATAGTTTGCTATTTATTTTTTCCAAAAATCATTTCTAGTTACATAAGTACCTATTTAATCATAAATACCCGGTTTGGTGGTGATACGTCGAGGTTTGGGCAGTAGCCGAGGGGCCCAACTCTAGAGCGCGTAAACTCGCATGCCTGCCGCGTGGTCACCGCGTGACCGTGGCGTTGCCATGTTTTCTGGACGGCCTAGGCATGTCTAGTGGGTTGGGCACTCCCCAGGTAGGTGCTAGGAAGAAAATTACAACATAAGATTCTCACGAGGAGATCGATCGATGCTCAAACATGAATTAGCAGCCAAGTGTTTGATTAGCGGTACGGGAAATGTACATGGCTAATGGGTGTGAGTTTTGGCTGAGGATGATCAGTTACTAAGAAGACCGTCTTCACAAATTTTCAGCTCAAAAGGAGGAGCCTAGGTGGTACTTGCTTTGCAAAGTACCACACTGGACATAAATATGAATGTTGAAGCTGGGCTCAAAATAATGAATGGATTGATCTGGCATTTGGTGGAGGATGGTTAGTTGGGCATAGGAAAGCACTGTAGAAAATGGATACTATTTGGACATGCCAAAGTGGTACTTCCTTCACAAAGTGCTGCTCTGAATAGAATAGGAAAATGAATATTGTTGAATTATTTTTGAACTAGGCATGGAAGGTTTTTGACATATTTGATGAAGATATGATCCAAACAATTTATGAGAATTTTTTGGGAATTTTTGGAATAACAGAAATATAGGTTGCTTCACAACCTAGGGCAAAAATTGACACATGGACATGACACATAGTCAAAACTGATGAGATGGCGCCTAGTCATCGCAACCCACCACAATTTACAAGGCTATGACCATCTATATTGGTTGTTAACAACTAGAAATAAGGCAGCGGACTAGCGTTGTTTGCTTTATGACCATTTCGTGTAAGGAAATTACGACCTTTCTGACCAAAATGGTCGCAATGGTTTAGGGTTTGGAGCCCCTCGAACAGCTTTTGACCAATTGGTCTCAAATGGTCATAGATCTATGACCAATTCTTCCAGGGTCACTGACAGAAGGTCACTAGTTGACATATCTTGTAGTGTTATTTTGCCGACACGGGTTGTTTAGCTCTCGGCAAAGGCTTTGCCGAGTGCCCGTGTTATGGCTCTCAGCAAATTCCTGTTTGCCGAAGAGGTGTACGCCAGGTGGCTTTTGCCGAAGGTGACACTCGGCAAAGGCATTGCCGGCGGTTTTTTGGGGCTTTGCCAAGTGTCCGTGGCACTCGGCGTATAGGGCGATTCCAGTAGTGTAAGTTATTGCATTCGAAATCATCACTACTAAGATGCATGTATTGTTTTCACACGCCACATTCAGACTCCAAACTACATATATAGTACTCCCTCCGTTCCCAAATATAAGTCTTTTTGGAGATTCCAACAAGTGACTACATACGGAGGAAAATGAATGAATCCATATTTTAAAATATGTCTACATACATCTGTATGTTGTAGTCCATTTGAAATGTCTAAAAAGACTTATATTTAGGAACGGAGGGAGTACAGGTCTCTGCTACTATATTAAACTCACTGGTATATCAATAGTTAGTTCCTTTCACTACTTCCTCTTTAAACTAGCAAGCTCAACAATATTTTATTGAACCACAACAATGCATGGTTTAAGTGAATTGATTCCCTGCTGTACGAACTAAAAGCAAGATAGCTCGGCCGCCACAGTGAGACGAAGGATTTCCTTTGTAAGAATTGTGTTAAATCCAAATTCTGAGAAAGCATCTCTTCCACCACCAGCCCTTTACCATTATTTCTGCCCGCTGCCAACCTTGTGGGTCTGTAACAGTTATAAAGGTATTATTGAAACTAAATTGAACACATGCCTGTTGAAGAATAAGTCGGAGGCTATGAGGATTCCGGCCACATTGGCAACAACGGTAGTGATAAGCATTGTTGGCCATGGGCTGTAGTGTTCACCGTTGACACTGGATACATCAATTGGGGGTTCACTGGAGAGATGGAACCTTCAGCAAAAGCAAAAAATAGTAAGAGGTAGCAGAAAACTATATTCATGTTAGGAAAAGAACTGTACATAGATTTTTATTTTCTTAATAACTTGATTTCGGAGACCTTAAAGTTCGGCAACCTTCAACTTTAAAAAAAGACAGATTCTTATGACAAGGTTTGTGAGTTTTAATTATTACCTGATCCGAATGATTTCAAGCTGTCATGGTGAGACTGTGGCAGATTAGACGCCATCCGGCGGGTGGATGCAGCTGGTAGTTGATATCGTCGTAGCCTTGATCATGTCCATAGAAGCTTCCATTGTAGTTGTAGTAGTAGCCATCCATGTCATCGTTCCACGTATTTTGGTAGGGTGGAGGAGGTGTATTCATATGTTGAGAGAATTTAAAAGCTCGGACACGGGCATGATCCTCAGAATATGGTTCAAGAATCTCTATCGTCTTCTTGCCAAGATCAACACCGACCACCCATTTCAGTTTTTGGCGACGATGTCGGAGCGTGGACACCATTGTCAGATACACCATGTTGCCGGCATGGATACTCGGGGTCGGGTGACCTGCTTCGAGTTGCCTCACCGTCCATCTCCCAGCAGCGTCGTCCCACAGCGCAGGCAACAGCGCGCGGTGCATCGGCTTGCAGACTTGGATTTCATCGACGTCGACATTGTGGCCCTTGCACCAGTGGTGCCAGGAAACATGCCTGTAACATGTTCGGATCTTCCAACCATTGGGGACACCGACGAAATATATGGCGTCATCTTCGCATTGGCGGCGGAGGAGCTCGGAGTCGAGGATGGTGTCTGCGTGATCGAGGTCCGTGGTCGTCTTGATCACGGGCCTTTTCTTGATCATGGCAACGTGGCAGAACCGGAGATCCATGTCGACAAACTTGATGATGCCGTCGGCCCAGTAGGCGACGTCCCTGTGGACAGCGTTCGGGGGAGGTCGTTCCCAGAGCGCGTGATACTCGGAGCAGCAGAAGTCGGGCTTGGGCAGCGGGATGAACCGAACGTGTGTGAGATCCTCATCGAGCACGTCGAGGACGACGATGCCCCGCCAGAGGTCCACCCAGCCGAGCAGGGTTCCTCCGAGCGCGATCACCTTGTGGGCCCACAGGGCATGTCGTCCTGCCTGAAGTCGACGAGAGGCGTGAGCGCCCTGGTGCTCCACACGCACGTCTTGGAGGAGAAGAGGTGGAGCTCGTAGGTCATCGGGTAGTCGTACTCGCCCACGCTGAGATCGGCGAGGAGGAACTGGCCGTCGTCATCGTCAAAGGGCAAGATGGCGACGCAGGAAGACAAAGGAGTCGGAGTGGCCGGGATGGGTGTGAGCGAGGGCTTGCTTCCGCGGCCTGCAGCTGCAACGTGGTAGACAAAAAAGAGAAATTGCTCGTCGTAGGGCTCAGACTCTCGCTCAGCCCATCGGCGGAGGAGGACGAGGTCCTTGGCCTTTGAGATGACCTCGACTCGCGCTGAGTATCGGGCTTGCCCCTCCTCGTGCCGGAAGTCGACGGTCTCGTGGACGAACAGGCGGGAGACGTGCGGCGGCGGGTCGAGGCAGAAGCTGACCTTGATGTTGCCGCCGGTGCTCATCTTAGCTTCAACGGTGGTGTCGTTCTTGCAGTCGGCGTACCGGCATTCTTATCGAGGAGAACCTAGGACTGGTGACCGGCGGCGGCGGCTTCTACGGGATGGAAGCAGGAGGCGTCGGACGATCTATCCAAGTCCACGGTTACGTATGATCATGAGATGGCTGCCGGCGCGCGGAGATCTTGTTGCTTTTAATCCCAAAGGTCAAGCAAACGGAGCAAAATTACAGCACGGTCCAAATTTTATCCAATTAATTGCACGCCTTAACAAAACTACTGAGCTGACATTACCTTGAGATTGAATATATGCTTGTACTCCCTCCGTTCCATAATATAAGAGCGTTTTTGACACAACGCTCTTATATTATGGGACGGAGGAAGTACATAGCAACAAGCGCATGTACAGTGGAGCATGAGTAAACCCCTGATGCTAAGGGCATCTTTAGCCGATGCTCCTCTAAGCCGGACATAGCCGATTTCCTAAAACCCACACAGGACTAAGTGTTTACTCCGAGCGACGGCCGAGGAGTAAATATACTCGCCCGCTCGGACGAGGAGTAAAACTTTTCCCCTCTCTTCCTCTCCCACGCGCCACGCAATCCTCCTTCGCCACCGCCTCCATTCCCCTGCCGCAACCCGCCACCCATCCACCCACCCCGCAGACGACATGGTTGGATCCGGAGGTCGTCACCACTCCACACCGCCCATCCGCGGCATGTGGCTGGCGGATCGACGCCGCGGCTCCACCTCCTCCTCCCATTCCCCCGCTTCGGCGGCGCCTCCTCCTCCAGCGGTTTCCTCGAGATCCCATCGCCCATGCCGCTGGTGCCGAGGTATCACAGCGTGCGGCAACGCTAGTGGGGGACATGGGTCGCAAAAATATACGGCCGCGACACCTGGAAGACCCACTGGCTAGGCTCCTTCCACTCGGTAGAGGCATCGATGCGCGTGCATACGACATCAAGTCGGTTCACCTCTACAGTGCCGCCAGCCATGACAATTTCCCTGTTTGATATTTTCTGCCTGTAGAGCCACCGGTGGACAACCGGGTGGCCAACGCACAAGGGAGAGGCGAGAGGACTGGGTGGCCCGCGAGCGGCTTGCGGCGGAGGCTACCGGTGAGGGAGTCCTGGATTAGGAGGTCCTCGGACAGCCGGAGTATATACTTCTGCCGGACTGTTGGACTATGAAGATACAAGACTCAAGACTTCGTCCCGTGTCCGGATGGGATTCTCCTTGGCGTGGAAGGCAAGCTTGGCAATACGGATATGTAGATCTGCTCCCTTGCAACCGACTCTGTGTAACCCTAGCCCCCTCCGGTGTCTATATAAACCAGAGGGTTTAGTCCGTAGGACAAGAATAATCATGCCATAGGCTAGCTCTAGGGTTTAGCCTCTACGATCTCGTGGTAGATCAACTCTTGTAATACTCATATCATCAAGATTAATCAAGCAGGAAGTAGGGTATTACCTCCATCGAGAGGGCCCGAACCTGGGTAAACGTCGTGTCCCCCGCCTCCTGTTACCATCCGCCTTAGACGCACAGTTCGGGACCCCCTACCCGAGATCCGCCGGTTTTGACACCGACATTGGCGCTTTCATTGAGAGTTCCACTGTGCCGTCACCGTAAGGCTAGATGGCTCCTTCGATCATCGGCAATGATGCGATCTAGGGTGAGGTTTTCCTCCCCGGACTGATCTTCGTATTCGGCGGCTTCGTACTGCGGGCCACCTCGCTTGGCCATCTGGAGCAGATCGAGAGCGACGCCCCTGGCCATCAGGTTAGGTTTGGAAACTTGAACTATACTGTCGACATCCGCGGAGACTTGATCTCCGACGGATTCGAGCCCATGTCAGGTGCGCCGCACAATCACGACGAGCATGATTTAGCTCTGCCGTCGGACAGTGTTCGGGAGATCACACCTGCAACCACTCCGGCCCTCAATCCGTAACAAATTGCGCCATCTAAGGATGGGTGGATAGACCCCGCCACGGAGGCCGCACACTCAGTGGCGATAGAGCCGAATACTGACTTCACCTCCTACGAGACCCATGTTGCCGAACCATTGGATTCGTCCCCGGCCATGGACTCCGAGCCGCTTGCGTCCGTGCCCATCGAATCCGATTGCGCACCGATCATGGAGTTTACCTCCATGGATATCTTTCAGCACTCGCCTTTTGGCGACGTGCTAAACTCGTTGAAGTCTCTCTCCCTGTTAGGAGACCCTTGGCCGAACTATGTCCGGCTAGAATGGGATGCGAACGACGAAGAAATTCGCTCCCCACCCACCACCCACTTAGTAGCCACTGTCGACGATTTAACGGACATGATCGACTTCGGCTCCGAAGATATCGACGGTATGGACGACGATGCAGGAGGCGAACAAGAACCACCGCCCACAGGGCGCTGGACTGCCACCTCATTGTATGATATATACATGGTGGACACCCCCAAAGAAGGCGATGGCGATAAGATAACGGAGGATAATCCCTCCAAGATGCAATCCAAGCACCGACGTCAGCGGCGCCGCTCTAAGTCCCGCCATAGCAAAAGCAGCGATACCGGCACAAGAGACAATAACGCTCCAGATAGAGCCGAAGACGACGACAATCCCCTCCAGCCAGACCTCGAGCGGGAGGATGAACAAGCTAGCCCTCCGGAACAGGCAGCAAATGGAGAATCAGAGGATGACAACTACATGCCTCTCTCCGAAGACAAAGTGAGCCTCGGTGATGAAGAATTTATCGTGCCTGAGGATCCCGTTGAGCAGGAGCGCTTCAAGCGCCGGCTTATAGCCACAGCAAACAGCCTGAAGAAAAAGCAACAACAGCTTCGAGCTGATCAAGATCTGCTAGCGGATAGATGGACTGAAGTCCTGGCAGCCGAGGAATACGAACTCGAGCGCCCAACCAAGAGTTACCCAAAGCGCAGGTTGCTACCTCAACTCGAGGAGGAAGCATTGAAACCTACATCACCAGCGTATGATGCGGCTGATCGGCCACCTCATGGCCGAGACAGAGAGGCATATCAGCCCGGGGCAACACGCGGAACCTGCGAGACGTATTGGAAAACAAGGCAAAACATGCAAGATCGATCTACGGATCACGGGGGCGCGCCCCAACGCGGGACGATGACCGTCACGCCGGATATGCTTAAAGAAAATCCGGTCGGGCCGAATACAGCAGACAGGACTCGTATGAACTGCGTCGTGATATAGCCCGGCACAGAGGCGCCGCACACCCCCTATGCTTCACTGATGAAGTAATGGATCATGAATTCCCAGAAGGGTTTAAACCCGTAAACATTGAATCATATGATGGTACTACAGACCCCGCGGTATGGATAGAAGATTTCTTCCTCCACATTCACATGGCCCGCGGGGATGATTTACATGCCATCAAGTATCTCCCGCTAAAACTCAAAGGGCCGGCTCGGCATTGGCTCAATAGCTTGCCGGCAAACTCCATCGGAAGTTGGGAGAGCCTGACAGACGCATTCCTGGACAATTTCTAGGGCACTTATGTGCGACCGCCGGACGCTGACGATTTAAGTCATATAACTCAGCAGCCAGGGGAATCGGCCAGGAAATTCTGGACCTGGTTCCTAACTAAGAAGAACCAAATTGTCGACTGTCCGGATGCAGAGGCCTTAGCGGCATTTAAGCATAACATCCGTGATGAGTGGCTCACCCGGCACCTCGGCTAGGAGAAGCCAAAATCCATGGCAGCCCTCACGACACTTAGGACCCGCTTTTGCGCGGGCGAAGATAGCTGGTTGGCTCGTAGCAAAAATACAGCAAACAAACCTGGCACGTCAGAGGCCAGGGATAGCAACGGCAAACCACGACACAACAAACACAAGCGCTGCAAATATGGTGAAAACGCCGAAAATACGGCAGTTAATGCCGGGTTTAGGGGCTCAAAATCCGGTCAGCGGAAAGGGCCACCCAAAAATAACAAGTCGGGTCCATCCAGTCTGGACTGCATACTCGATTGCCAATGCCAAATTCATGGCACACCAGGAACGCCAGCCACCCATACCAATAGAGAATGCTGGGTCTTCAAACAAGCCGGCAGGACAGGCGCCAAAAACGGAGAAGGGGGGTCTCAAAGCGATGATGGCGACGAAGAGCCCAGATCACCGAATACAGGAGGGCAAAAGAAATTTCCCCCGCATATTCAATCGGTGAATGTGGTAAATACCACACAAATTCTCAACTCGGACCGGATATGCACCCTTAGGGACGCAGACTTAACGGAACTAGTCGTCCCACAATATAAACTAGGGCCGATCACCTTCAACCGCACGGATCGTCCGGTTAACGCCAATAAGGGCAATCCAACCGCACTAGTCCTCGAGCCAATAATTGGCGGGTTCCACCTCACTCGAGTCCTTATGGACGGAGGCAGCAGTCTAAATCTGCTTTACCAGGACACAGTGCGCAAGATGGGCATCGATCATTCGGTGATCAAACCCACTATTGCCACTTTCAGAGGCATTATACCGGGTGTGCAAGCCAGTTGTACAGGCTCCATTGCCCTTGAGGTAGTCTTCGAATCACCAGAAAATTACCATACCGAAGAGTTAATCTTCAAAATCGTCCCTTTCCGCAGTGATTATCAGGCACTGCTCGGATGAACTGCGTTCGCTCAATTCAACGCAGTGCCACATTACGCCTACCGTAAACTGAAGATGCCCGGTCCACGCGGTGTTATCACGGTCAATGGCAGGGCCGAACCTTCCTTTGGCACCAACAAGTACACCACTACCTTAGCAGCAGAAGCAACGAGCAGCACCTTGCAGCCGAACCTCGAGTCGACGTCCAGGCTCCCGGACACCGTCAAGGGACTCTGAACTACTTCGCGGAGTGATAGCCCGGCTCGTCCAGGGCTCCACTAAACACTCCGACGCAGGCCAGGACAGGCCGCACTCAGCGGCTCAACCGCTCTCCGGCACGCAAACATTTCTTACATTTCCTTCGCAGGTTCACCTTCGCGCCGACCAGGACGGGCTATACGGAGGCAGCTTGAACGCGCAAGGGAATCTTTAGAAATTCCCTGCAATGACCATCCGGCTATATTACGGATCCGCACTCGGCCTCTTCCCCCCTGGTCTCAGTAGGTTCCGCAATCATATTCCTTTTTTATCACATTACTTGTACTCATACGCATAGACGTACTATTCAAATACAACATGTGGATTTATATGACGTTTACCTGCTGTTTTTTCTTATTGAAATTCTTTTGTCAAGTGGCATCCGTACACAGCGATATGCCTTAAAATATGGCAGGGGCTTCGTTTTACCCATAACACGGCAATAAAGTCTGAACACCTTCATGGGAGTTCGGCACCCCGAACCTATAGCATTATATGCATCAGCTCCGAATCATGTCTTGGGTCAATAGTTGGGTTTGCCCGGCTCCCATGTTTTGGTACCTTACGTTCCGCTATATCGGCTAAGGTAGCATTGGGAGAACTACTGGGATTGTGTCCCGGTTCTTCCGGACGAGCACCTCAGTAGAGAAAGCCGAAAACTGACTGTCATGATATGGCGAGAGCTAGTCAGCTGTTCGAGAGGTCACAAAATCTTTAAGGATTTCTCCCGCATAATGCCATAACCAACGCAGCATGCGATGGATCGGTTTTTCCCCCGATCTGGTGCTTATAGAGCCCCTAGTGCGGTATTCCGAACACCAGGGGCTGCGCCTACCTTACTAAAGCTCCTATGGCTAAGTGAGAGTGATAAAGCCCTATAGTCCAATTGCCTGGTTCGTTGTGCTGAGCACCTCCTTCGAAGGACCCAAAACTGGGATAAAGAGTGCTCAGGTTTATCCCGAACACCCCCGTACTTCTTACGTGGGGGCATAAGTCGACGACTGACCAACTCTCAGTTTTAACATATAAAACGGCCGCACAGGAGGGTAAACTTTTATATAACAGGCAACAAATAAATGACCTTGTTCAAACATTACAAAGGACAACATGATTGGCATTCATGGAAATATAATGTCCTTGGTGCATAGCTCCGCTGCAAGGTAGGATCCTTTTAGGACACCCTCATAATATAATTCGGGCTTGCGGTGCTCCTTCCCCTCTGGCGGTCCTTCGGTCATCAGCTTTTCAGCATCCATCTTCCCCTAGTGCACCTTTGCGCGGGCGAAGGCCATTCGCGCACCTTCTATACAGACCGACCGCTTGATGACGTTAAGTCAAGGGCAAGCGCTTACGAGCCGCTTCACGAGCCCGAAGTAGCTGCTTGGAATCGGCTCGGCAGGCCATAGCCAGATAACCAAATCTTTCATGGCTAGTTCCGCTGCCTTATGCAGTTCGATCAGCTGTTTTAGTTGATCGGTAAAAGGCACCGGATAATTCGGTGCCAAATACTGCGACCAGAAGAGCTTATCTGGAGTGTTCCTTTCTTCGGCTCGGTAGAATATGACGGCATCTGATATGCTGCGGGGTAGCTCGGCAAATCCCCTTGAGAAATCCGGATTCAAAATTAGAAACATAGTTTTCCCCTCAAATACTTGCTTTACATGGAAAAAGCCTTACCCACCGCGATCTTTCTCGCCTCTTGGATCCCCTGCAAGGCGCTTTGGGTTTCCTCTCGGGCATCGCTCGTGGCCTGATGCGCCTTGGTGAGTTCGGATTCTTTCTCCGTTAAACTCTGCTCCAAGGTCTCGCATTTCCTCACGGCCTCTTGCAGCCCCTGCTCAGCTTTAATAACCCTCGCCTCGTGCTTCTCACGAAGAGCCTTCTCTGTGGCTGCCTTTTTCTCGGCCTCGGCCACGGCCTTCTTAAGGGCCTCGACTTCGGTCACAATCCCTAGCGCAAATCATGAAGCTTATTTCACACTGAAAATTCATTCACCATAAACGCGAGCAAGACTTGTGCATACCTTGTTTATCTCTCAACTGCACTCTCAATTGGCCAAGCTCTTCTTTGGCCCGCTCCAGACTTTGATTCAGTCCGGAGATCTCCGCAGTATGAGAGGCAGCAGCCTCTACAGACACTTGCTTATAATAGAAGAGAAATCGATGTCATTCAATGAGTCTTCCTGCGATCATAAATTCGATCCTCTGTCCGGTTCTTTCTTTCACCGAACAGTGTATCAGGGGCTACTATCTATACTATGACAATCTTCGAAAACTCATAAAACATACCTCAAAGCCTCTTATAAGGCTGATACAGGCTTCGTTCAGTCCACTCTCAGCTGACTGAATCTTCTCAATCACCGCACCCATAAGGGCACGGTGTTCATCAATGATGGAGGCGCTCTTCAGCGCCACCAATAAAGCATCCGACACCTCTAGTTGGACAGAGGTCGCCGATGGAACAGGCACGCCCCCTCCAGCCGAGGGAGGCTGCCCGCTTGATTCTGGAGCCGTATAGATCTCCGGAATCACATCCGGCTGGGAGCCGAACTCAGGATGGCCCCCGCCGTCAGCTCCCATGGGAATCTTTTCTCCCATGTGTCCGACCCCTGAGGTTTGACCTCCAGGCGCCGCCTTCACGGTCTTTTCCTCTCCTCCTTGGCCGGGGTCCTTCTGGGACGAAGCCTCGGTGTTATGCACCTGTTTGGAGGAAGGTGCCTTTGGGGGTATCCCGCTCTCCATAGCATCTGAGCTCAGCGAATCCTCTGATGAGGATTGTTTGGTACGGGACCTCACCGGACTACAAAAAATATGGCTTAGGTTAAAATACTATGCCATGATGAGTCTGGATGCCTAAAACGTACTCGGATTTTATATACTTACGAGTTCACCAGGGGCTGGGCCCTGGGATCCCATGCCGGGCCGCTGTCGGCGGCGGCAGTGGACTCCTCCGGAAGAGGAGCCTTTCCCCTTTTGGGCAGCTCGGCCTCCAAGTGTACGGAGGCCGTCCTCTTCTTTCTTCCCCCCGCACGGGATTCATCTTCCTCCTCCTCCTCGTCCTCTTCGGAGGCAGAATGGGCATCAGAGCCTTCAGATATTATGTCCGAAGTGCCGCGGCGACGAAGGCCGCCCCGGGTCTTTTTTGCCCCCTTCTCGCCGTCTTCTTCGGCACCTTGTAAGGCACCGGGACCAGCATCTTCGTCAGAAGTGGGACGGCCGGTTCTTCGGGCAGCGGGGCCGGACAATGGATCCGCTCCACCTTCTTCGTCCAGCCCTGGGAGAGTTGTATAAAACACGTTAAGCGCTTCCTTTGGGTTACGCGGATAAAAAAGTTTTGATGACTTACCGAACTTGCAGGGCGGGACAGTTGGTACCCGCGGTCCTCGGCGGAGTCCGGCCATGATTTGCTGGACTTGAAAAGCACCTTCCAAATGTCCTTGTGCGAGGAGCTGAAAAGCTCTCGCAAGGTTTGGTGCCTGGCCGGATCGAATTCCCATAGACTGCAAGTCCGGTGTTGACAAGGCAGGATCCGGCGAACTAACATCACCTGGACTACATTGACAAGTTCAATGTTCTTGTCTCCCATATCTTTAACGCGCGTCTAGAGCACCGACAGTTCATCGGACGAGGGCCAGTCCAGGCCTTTCTTGACCCAGGATGTAAGCCGTAGGGGGGCACCAGATCGAAACTCGGGAGAGGCGGCCCATTCTGTGCCGCGCGGCTCAGTGATATAAAACCACTGCTGTTGCCACTCCTTGACAGAATCATTAAAGGTTCCCGTTGGCCATATGACATTGGGCATCTTGCTCACCATAGCGCCCCTGCACTCGGCGTGCTCGCCGCCCACCACCTTGGGCTTTGCATTAAAAATCTTCAACCATAAACCGAAGTGCGGCGAGATGCGGAGAAAAGCCTCGCACACGACAATGAATGTCGAGATGTTGAGGAAGGAATTAGGGGACAGATCGTGAAGATCGATCCCATAGTTATACATGATGCCGCGAACAAACGGGTGGAGGGGAAACCCTAGCTCACGGACAAAGTGAGGGAGGAATACAACCCTCTTGTGGGGTTCCGGAGTAGGGACGATCTGTCCCGCCGTCGGGAGACGGTGGCTGATTTTCTTGGCCAGGTACCCGGCCTCCCGAAGCTTTTTGATATCCTTCTCTCGGACGGTAGAGGCCATCCATTTGCCTCCTGCTCCAGATCCGGACATCTTCGGAAGGCCTTTTGTGGGCAGAGAAGATGAACGCTTGGGCGCTGGAGCTTGGGCGGAGGGGAATGAATCGGGAAGTAGAAAGCGAGGGTGCGAAAGGGAGTCCTTATCCCCTTATAAAGGCAGCAGGGATTCTGCGCCTCCCCACTTGCCTGGTAAAACCGCTTATTCCCCAAGCGCCGTAATTGATGGCGCGGTTGGGTTACCCACACCCGTATTGATGAGAATCCGGTGATAAGGGGACACGATCTCAGCTTCGACAAGACGTGCCAAGGAAACCGCCTCGCGGTATGTGCAATGGCTGCTTGTGAAAAACGGTTCGAATAACGACCGGGACGTGGTGTGATGTCATGCTGCAAAATGCGTCAGCAGATTAGATTTGTGGAAATATTATTCTCTCTACGGTGGTATGTGGAATTTTTTTTGCAGAGCCAGACACTATCCTTGTGTTCAAAATCTTCTATGGAGTATTCGGAGGAGGAACCCGCCTTGCAATGCCGAAGACAATCTGCGCGCCGGACTCATCGTCATTGAAGCCTGGTTCAGGGGCTACTGAGGGAGTCCTGGATTAGGGGGTCCTCGGACAGCCGGACTATATACTTCTGACGGACTGTTGGACTATGAAGATACAAGACTCAAGACTTCGTCCCGTGTCCGAATGGGATTCTCCTTGGCGTGGAAGGCAAGCTTGGCAATACGTATATGTAGATCTCCTCCCTTGTAACCGACTCTGTGTAACCCTAGCCCCCTCCGGTGTCTATATAAACCGGAGGGTTTAGTCCGTAGGACAAGAACAATCATGCCATAGGCTAGCTTCTAGGGTTTAGCCTCTACGATCTCGTGGTAGATCAACTCTTGTAATACTCGTATCATCAAGATCAATCAAGCAGGAAGTAGGGTATTACCTCCATCGAGAGGGCCCGAACCTGGGTAAACATCGTGTCCCCCGCCTCCTGTTACCATCCGCCTTAGACGCACAGTTCGGGACCCCCTACCCGAGATCCGCCGGTTTTGACACTGACAACCGACAAGGCATACATGGTCGAGCTCTGCCACCACTTCCCGAAGCGCGTAGAGGCCAAACGATGGCTCTACGCGGAGTAAGCGGCGGGGAGGACCGAGGTCATCAACCTATGCAGTAATGAAGACGGCAAGGGCGAAGGCGAGAACAACGGCCACGACGATGGCTCCAACGATTGCGGTAGTGGCAGCGATGGGCCGGACCCGATGATCAACGACATGTCTAGAAGGGAATAAAAGCAGCTCGAGGAGGAATATGATGAATCATATTAGGTTAAATTTCTATCTAAACATGTCAAATCAAATTTTAGTTCTATGTAATATATTAAATCTACAACGAATTTGCAATGAATGTGGTTTAATTTGCACCGGAATTGCATCGTTTATGTTTTACTCAGGTAAATTTGGGAGTTTGGCTAAAAATGGTTTTTCTATAGATGAATAATACTCCACTGATCGGCTTTGTGTGGAGGTGTGTCTCCGGCAGATCTGTCTTTGGTGGATTTGCTCGGATTGGGTCGTCGTCCGACTTTGTTCTTGTGTCTTCAGGTTGGATTCTTGTGATCTACGCTACTCTTCATTGGTGGCGGTTGTTGTTCTGTTGTGCTAGTCCTGTGGGACCTTAGCACGATGACTTTCCGACTGTCTACTACAACAAGTGTTGCGCGGCTCCGGTGTGGGAGTGGCGATGACAGCGGCACGCCGCAGCGTTTGTAGTCATTGCTAGCTGGTCGACAGATATAGATGTAATATTTTTTTCTAGTGTTCGTTGTACTATCATGATCAAAGATGAATAGATCAAAAGTTTTTCCGTAATAAAAAATAAATATACGTCACTAAGATTTACTCCTCGGTTTACTCTAATATTTGGAGAAACGGCTAGAGATACCCTAAGGGGTGGGTGAGTAGTGAATGAGGTAGCAATTGTGTGTTGGATTGGGTAAAAGCTTACATCAAATTAGTTCCTCGACGCTATACCTAGCCATGGGCGGCTCGACCCGGATGGCCCGAAAATCCCAAGCCGGGCCGAACCTGAGCGTGCCATCGGGCCGGGCTCGGGCCTGCAAATTGAGCCCGATGGGCAGATCGGGTCGGGCTTGGGCTTGCGGAAAACAAGAATGTAGTCGTAGTCGGGCTAGGCCAACCGGGCCGTGGCAGGCTTTTTTGGGCTTGGGCCGGGTTCGGGCCCGATTTAGTAGGCCCGACGGTCAGGATGGGTTTGGGCTTGGGTTTTCAGTACCGGACTTTTTTGGCTCGGCCCGGCCAGAGATATGCCCATGTTAGAGTTAAACACGGCTTAGTCTCCATATCTATACAGGATCAATCAACCTACTAGGCAGCTTGCTTGGTTGCTTTGTACGTGAGTGTGCAGAGGTCCTGGTGGTGATTTGATCCGGCGATCAAAAACCAACAATTGGTATCTAGAGCCTCGACGATCTACGATGACGGATAGCGACGCTGAGTCAGTCAATTCTGGCAACGGCGGTTCCAAGGAGAACAAGTCCGGCAATGGCGGTTCCAAGGCGAACAAGAATGGCGACAAGGTGAAGAAGGGCGGCAAGTCAGCAACCAGTGGTGGCGGAACAGGTGGCGCCAACGTACTGGCGCACCGCAACATCCCCATCCAGTATCCGATGCTCACCGACGCCAACTATGGCGTGTGGGCGGTCAAGATGAGGATTATTCTCTGAACCCTACGAGTGTGGGAGGCCATCACAGACGACGACGTCGACAAGGAGTGTGACGTAGGTGCCATGGCCGCCATAGCCCAGTCTATGCCGGATTCTGTGCTGATGACATTGGCGGAGTTCGAGACAGCAAGAGAGGCGTGGAACACACTCAAAGAGATGAGGATTGGAGAAGATCGCGTCACGAAGGCTCGGGCACAGTGCTGAAGCGCCAATTTCACAAGTTGCAGATGGAGGAAACTGAATCAGTGAACGACTATTGCATGCGTCTGACTACATTGGTGGGAGAGATTCGCGCGCTTGGTGCAAAGCTCGACGAGACCAAGATTGTGGAGAAGTTTTTCAGTTCGGTGACTGATAAATTCACGTACATCATCGGCACGCTCGAGCAGCTTTACGACATCGACGACATGACCATAACGGAGGCCATCAGTCGCTTGCGAACATGGGAAGAGAATACTCGTGGCTGTCGGAAGGGCAAAGGAGGAGGTGGTGACCAACTCATGTACTCACGCGCAGATTGGGAGTCCCCAAGTATCAAAGGAAGGTGCAACGATGGCGAAGGCTCAAGCAACGCGAAGCATGGTGGACAAACCGAAGAAGGCAAAGGAAAAGGCAAGCCACAAGGTCGTGGTAAGGCGGACCAATCTAAATAGCAGAAGCCACGGAACTTGGATATGTCCGAGGTCAAGTGCTATAACTGCAACGAGATGGGTCATTTTGCGAAGGATTGTCTCGAGCCTAACAAGAGGGAGATCAAGGCAAATTTGGCGAAGCAGGAAGACGAACGTCCAGGTCTTCTTATGGCCGAAGTTTGTGATCGCGTGGAGCCTAACAAGCGTGAGATCAAGGCAAATTTGGCGAAGCAGGAAGACGAACGTACAGGTCTTCTGATGGCCAAAGTTTGTGATCTCGTCCAAACGGTGGTTGTGAAACCAAGACGGAAGGTGCTACTTCATGAGAAGAAAGTAGTACCGAAGTTATCTGGAAACCAGAACGTGTCATGGTATCTAGACATGGGTGCCAGTAACCACATGACGGGGTGCAAGGAGAAGTTCCTCGAGCTGGAATATGATGTTCAAGGCTCGGTCAAGTTCGGTGATGGTTCAAATGTGGAGATTTGCGGGCAAGGTTCTGTCTTCTTCGAGGGTCTCACAGGAGAGCATCGCATACTCACTGGAGTGTACTACATCCCACGGCTTCGCAACAACATCATCTCTGTCGGGAAACTTGATGAGAATGGATGCAAGGTGGATATTGAGAACGGAGTGATGACGATCTTCGACAACCTCCGAAACGTGCTAGCGCATGTGAATCGCACGCGAAACAGGCTCTATACCTCAACCTTGATCAATCTCAACTGGAGTGTTGGCTCACCAAGAGTGATGATGATTCGTGGTTATGTCATGCTAGATTTGGACACGTCAACTTCTACGCCTTGAAGAAGATGTCGAAGATGGAGATGGTATCTGGGATGCCGTTTATCGACCATGTTGATCGAGTATGTGATGGGTGTTTGGTTGGAAAACAGCACCGCAGGCCGTTCCCTGCTCAGTCTACCTATCGTGCAAGTGATGCACTCATGCTGCTCCATGGTGATCTATGTGGCCCTATCACCCAGCAACTCACGAAGGAAAGAAGTATTTCTTCCTAGTGGTAGATGACTACTCGAGATATATGTGGGTCATTCTCCTACGATCTAAAGATGAGGCGTTTGAAGCGTTTAAGAAGCTGAAGGTTGCAACGGAGATGGAACACAAGCTGAAGGTTCGCCCTCTAAGGACAGATCACGGTGGAGAGTTTACGTCAAACGAGTTCAACGACTACTGCGAGAAGATTGGCATAAAGAGGTTCCTCACGGCACCTTATACGACGCGCAAGACACGGGTAGAGATCTCGGCAATGACATCGACATCGAGGCGCATAGTGATGATGACAATCAAGATGGTCACGATCAAGACGACTACGCCAACGACGTGGATGTCAACGATGTGGATGCCAATGACCCGGCATCCACCACGCCCGAGACTCAGTCGTCTTCCTCCAGTGCATTGACGCCGACACAATTTGTGTCGCCCCCTTCGCAAGCCACGACAGATTCTTCCGGGCCTCGTCGCTACAAGACCCTCAAGAAAGTCTACAAGTACACAAAGCCAGTTACCCTCGAGTACTCCGATTTGTGTTTACTCGGAGTTGAGGAGCCGGCGAATTTCGTAGAGGCGAGCAAAAGTTCAAGTTGGATGCACGCCATGGATGAGGCGATCAAGGCGATCGGGAGCAATGGCACGTGGACTTTGGTAACCCGACCTCCGAACCAAAAGGCCATAGGTTTGAAGTGGGTTTACAAGTTAAAGAAGGACACGAAGGGTGCCATTGTGAAGTACAAAGCAAGACTCGTTGCAAAGGGCTACGTACAACGTCAAGGAATTGACTATGAGGAGGTGTTTGCATCGGTTGCTCGAATCGAGACGGTGAGAATGCTCCTAGCTTTGGCAGCACAAGAGGATTGGAAGGTTCATCATATGGATGTTAAATCCGCATTCCTCAACAGCGACCTCACAGAAGAAATGTACGTGGAACAACCCCTCAACTATGAGAAGAAAGGCGAAGAAGGAAAAGTTTACAAGCTCAAGACGACACTTTACGGGCTGAAGCAAGCGCCAAGAGCTTGGAACTCAAAGTTAGACCCAAGATTGGTCTCGCTCGGATTCAAAATATGTCTACAAGAGAATCCGAAAGACAATCTATCAAGCACCAAAGAACAGACGAAGTTTCAAGATGCGATCAAAAGGGAGTGTTGCCGTCAACTTACGGATGAGCTGACGGCATTGAAGTCAGTCCCCGGAATGCTACGAAGAACGGCGAAAGCAATGCCTATAGTAGCAGCAATCGTGCCTGGGATCCGGGTCGTAAGGAGGATGCCGTGTTTAAGGAGGTGAATGTTAGAGTTAAACACGGCTTAGTCTCCATATCTGTACAGGTACTACACGTGTATGTTTATGTCTCCGTGTAGGATTAGAATTAGACACCGACACGGAGTAGGCTAGCTTATGCTGGCTAGCTAATATATATAGGTACGTACCCCTGTAACCTTTGTACCAAACGAAAAAGAGAGAAAAGCAATAGAAAGATTAACAGGCTCGACACGAGCCTGTAGCCATCAACAAAGCCTACCGATCAGTTTTTCCATTCGCCAAGTTACGACTTACGCATAAGTTCCATCTAGATCGATTAGTTCCGATCGATCAAGAGCTAGCCTCTACCAGGTGCTCACGTCTCGTACGTGAAGTATTGGCTAGACGTGTGCGTGCACTGTAGATCAATCAACCTACTAGGCAGCTTGCTTGGTTGCTTTGTACGTGAGTGTGCAGAGGTCCTGGTGGTGATTTGATCCGGCGATCAAAAACCAACAGCCCAGGTATATATACTCGACGCTATGAATTTTAATTTGTTCATTCTTCATGCTTGCGTTGATAACTAGATCGGTTCTTCCGTGCCGACGAGTTCTGGAATCAAATTTGGCGCCATGCTAACCTGAACTTGAGTTAAGTCAGTTAACTGAACTACACCAAATGGTTTCAGACTTTAGGAAATAGGGCATTACTTGTCACTCCGCCTTTGTAAGGTCTTCCGCTTAGTTGTCCTTTCTACT
Organism: Triticum aestivum; assembly: GCF_018294505.1. Taxonomy (NCBI): domain Eukaryota; kingdom Viridiplantae; phylum Streptophyta; class Magnoliopsida; order Poales; family Poaceae; genus Triticum; species Triticum aestivum. The sequence goes on along the minus strand of NC_057805.1, from coordinate 456,109,456 downwards.
CAGAACTCCCCTTTAATGGTTCTGGAACATCTACAGTATGCTTGCAAGTCAGTTAAAATGCCTGGTTGTTCCTTAACCTGAAGTGAAGTTCTTTTTGTGTGCGTCTGAACTGAAGTTGGTCTCACTAACAGAAACTTTAACTTGTTCAAAAAGATACTGGTTAAGGTAATTGTTTTGTTTTTAATTTTCAAGGGGGGGAGAACTCCCCCACCTGAATATGCATTTCAAACCGGCAAGCAGTTGAGATCTGATAAATATGATAAGATAATATTTTTAGTATTTTTATGATAAAGATGCAAAGTAAAGAAAGCAAAAATAAAAACGGCGCCAGAAATAACTTGTTGCCGGGAGATTAAATATGATGGAAAATAGACCCGGGGCCATAGGTTTCACTAGTGGCTTCTCTCGAGAGCATAAGTATTACGGTGGGTAAACAAATTACTGTTGAGAAATTGACAGAATTGAGCATAGTTATGAGAATATCTAGGTATAATCATGTATATAGGCATCACGTCCGAGACAAGTAGACCGACTCCTGCCTGCATCTACTACTATTACTCCACACATCGACCGCTATCCAGCATGCATCTAGAGTATTAAGTTCAAAAGAACAAAGTAACGCTTTAAGTAAGATGACATGATGTAGAGGGATAAACTCATGCAATATGATATAAACCCCATCTTGTTATCCTCGATGGCAACAATACAATACGTGCCTTGGTGCCCTATTGTCACTGGGAAAGGACGCCGCAAGATTGAACCCAAAGCTAAGCACTTCTCCCATTGCAAGAAAGATCAATCTAGTAGGCCAAACCAAACTTTGCGTAGACTCCCCGGCAACGGCGCCAGAAATCCTTCTTGCTACCTCTTGAGCACTGCGTTGGTTTTCCCTTGAAGAGGAAAGGGCGATGCAGTAAAGCAGCGTAAGTATTTCCCTCAATTTTTGAGAACCAAGGTATCAATCCAGTAGGAGGCCACGCATGAGTCCCTCGCACCTACACAAACAAATAAATCCTCGCAACCAACGCAATAAAGGGGTTGTCAATCCCTTCACGGTCACTTACGAGAGTGAGATCTGATAGATATGATAAGATAATATTTTTGGTATTTTTATGATAAAGATGCAAAGTAAAGAAAGCAAAAATAAAAACGGCGCCAGAAATAACTTGTTGTCGGGAGATTAAATATGATGGAAAATAGACCCGGGGGCCATATGTTTCACTAGTGGCTTCTCTCGAGAGCATAAGTATTACGGTGGTTAAACAAATTACTATTGAGCAATTGACAGAATTGAGCATAGTTATGAGAATATCTAGGTATGAGAATATCTAGGCATCACGTCCGAGACAAGTAGACCGACTCCTGCCTGCATCTACTACTATTACTCCACACATCGACCGCTATCCAGCATGCATCTAGAGTATTAAGTTCAAAAGAACAGAGTAACGCTTTAAGTAAGATGACATGATGCAGAGGGATAAACTCATGCAATATGATATAAACCCCATCTTGTTATCCTCGATGGCAACAATACAATACGTGTTGCTGCCCCTACTGTCACTGGGAAAGGACACCGCAAGATTGAACCCAAAGCTAAGCACTTCTCCCATTGCAAGAAAGGTCAATCTAGTAGGCCAAACCAAACTGGTAATTCGAAGAGAATTGCAAAGATAACCAATCATACATAAAAGAATTCAGAGAAGATTCAAATATTGTTCATAGATAAACTTGATCATAAACCCACAATTCATCGGTCTCAACAAACACACCGCAAAAGAAGATTACATCGAATAGATCTCCACAAGAGAGGGGGAGAACATTGTATTGAGATCCAAAAAGAGAGAAGAAGCCATCTAGCTAATAACTATGGACCCGAAGGTCTGAGGTAAACTACTCACACATCACCGGAGAGGCTATGGTGTTGATGTAGAAGCCCTTCCGTGATCGATGCCCCCTCCGGCGGAGCTCCGGAAAAGGCCCCAAGATGGGATCTCACAGGTACAGAAGGTTGCGGCGGTGAAATTAGGTTTTTGGCTCCGTATCTGGTAGTTTGGGGGTACGTAGGTATATATAGGAGGAAGAAGTGCGTCGGTGGAGCAACATGGGGCCCACAAGGGTGGAGGGCGCGCCCACGGGGGTAGGCGCGCGCCCCTACCTCGTGCCATCCTCGTTGATGTCTTGACGTAGGGTCCAAGTCCTCTAGATCACGTTCGTTCCAAAAATCACGTTCCCGAAGGCTTCATTCCGTTTGGACTCCATTTGATATTCTTTTTCTGTGAAACTCTGAAATAGGCAAAAAAACAGCAATTCTGGGCTGGGCCTCCGGTTAATAGGTTAGTCCCAAAAATAATATAAAAGTGTATAATAAAGTGCATTAATCTCCAAAACAGAATATAATATAGCATGGAACAATAAAAAATTATAGATACGTTGGAGACGTATCAGCCGTAACAAAGTACAACCACCAGATCGGCAACAAAGAGGAGAACGAGGGGAGTGTTTACAGCCTGGGAACGGTTGCAAGCACAAGACACCATGTCTAACCTATTCTAATCATTTACAAATGCAGGGCCTGAACCCAGGCATCAACATGCCCGCGTTCCTCAGAGCGGAAGCGGCAACGCCAGAGGACAACATCGTCGCGGCAGGCCTTTAGCATAGCAGCCAGAGAGTGAGTTTCCTGTCTGAATACCACCGCATTCCTCCTCTTCCAGAGATGCCAGCAGCACAACTGCACGAAGGCGTGCAGAGACACAGAGCCGACCGCATCAGCGGCGTTGAAACAGTGCAGCGCCAGTACCTCGGCCCCAGAGGCGGCGAGGCCTAGGGCGCCCCAGAACTCCCGGGCGAAGGGGTAGCCGAAAAACAGGTGGTCGGGCGTCTCCAGAGGCGCGGGGCAAGCGGGGCACCCGGCCCCCTAGAGATCGATAATGTGTTTCTTTAGCAGGTTGTCTCGGGTGTGGATGCGTCAAGGGCAAGCAGCCAGACGAAGAACTTCACCCGAGACGGCGTCGGCGAGCTCCAAAGGAATGCGTTGTTCTCGACGACCACCCCCCCGAGGCGGAGGAGCCTGTAGGCAGCACCTGAGGCCAGCTTGTCCTCCTTCTCGCACAGAACCAAGCGTCGGCGGTCATCACCCCCCACAGCCCCTCCCCACCCGTGTTCGACGAGTGGGAGGAGGACGAGGCGTTCCCGGGCCGCAACGACTGAGAGCCGCGGCACCAGCGCAGCATCGAGCCCCAGGGTGCAGATCGCCCAGACGGAAACCTCGCGGCACGTGGCATGGGAGGCCAGGGCAGGGAAGGCGGTGCGAATCGGCCCGCAGGGCAGCCAGTGATCTTCCCAGAAGGCTATCGTCCGCCCGTCCCCCACGTCGACGCGGGAGAGCGAACGGTAGAGGGGCACGAGCCCCCGCAGGCATACCCAATGCTCGCCGGCGAGCGACGAGCCACGCGCGTCCAGCAGTAGGTGCTCTCCAAGAGAACTCCAGACCCATGACGCCCATCTGGACAGCGGCATGGAGTGTAGCCGGTGCAGGACCTTGAGTAGGAGCGAGATGTTTTGGGTGGCGAGGTCCCGGACCCCCAGCCCACCCTCCTCCTTGGCACGACACACTTGGTCCCAAGCCACGAGGCATTGTGCGCCGGAGGCGCGCTCGACCGCGTTCCAAAGGAAGGCGCGACGGAGGGAGTCCAGCACGCGAGTCACCTTTGGGGGGAGCTTGAGGGCGCCCATGGCATACGACGGCAGGGCGTCCAGGACAGCGTTGATGAGGACGAGACGCCCCGCCGGGGAGAGGAGACGAGCGCGCCACCCGGCGAGGTACCGGTCGACCTTGTCGATGATGAAGTGGAAATCCGCCAGAGCAAGTTTGTGGCAACACAGAGGGAGCCCCAGGTAGGTTTGCGAAAACCCCTCCACCCAGCACACCATAACAGCCACCACCGCCGCAAGAGTATCAGCGTCAACACCCATGGGAACCAGCGTGCTCTTCGAGTAGTTGATGATGAGCCCGGTAGCCGCGGCGAAGTCGTCGATCAGGGCGTGAAGCCGGGCCGCCGCAGATGGACACGCACGCATAATGATCAACGTGTCATCCGCGTACTGCAGCACGAGCGGGGGCGCACCCTCCACCAGCGGGTGACGCATCAGATCGTCGCGTCGGATCAGCCGCTGAAGCACGTCGGCGACAATGAGGAAAACGTAGGGGGAGATCGGGTCCCCCTGCCGCAGCCCGCAGCGAGTCTGGAACCACTTCCCAGGCACGCCATTGAGAAGGACAGCGGAACGCGAGGACTTGAGGATCAAATCCATCCAGTCACACCAGAGCGCGGGGAACCCACGCGCCAGCATGATCACTCGCAGGCTCGCCCAGTTGATGCAGTCGAAGGCTTTAGCAAAGTCCAGCTTGAACACAAGGGTGGGGGCAACTCTCTTGTAGCAGCACTGAACCACCTCGGCCGCATAGACGAAGTCTCGGCGATGCTCCTGCCGGGGATGAATCCGGACTGGTCTTCGTCGATCAGCAGGCTGATCTGCCTCTGCAGCCGCGTGGTCAACCCGCGGTAGAGGATCTTGACGTCGGCGTTTTGGAGGGAGACTGGGCAGAACCCCCCGGCGTCGGCACACCGGCAGTTTTCGGGAGCAGGGCGATGTACGCCCGATTGATCCCATCCAGGCGCGCCGTGCCGGCATGGACGGCATCGAACAGGCGCGCGACGTCCCGGGCGACCGTGGGCCAGGCAGCGTGATAGAAGGCCGGACCCAGCTCGTCTGGGCCGGGAGCGCTCGTCCGATCGAGGCAGAAGGCCGCGCGCCTGATCTCCTCAGGGGCGAACGGGGCCACCAGCGACGGCCCGTGGACGCGCGCGGCAGCCGCGTACAGGGCCGCCAGATCAAAGCCTCAGACGGGCTCGACAGTGCGGCCCAGGGGGCTGGAGTAGAAGCCCAGGAGCGCGTCGGCCTTCGCTGCATGCCACATGACGTGGGAGCCGTCGACGTCGAGGACACGGATGCAGTTCCCGCGCCGGCACTGAGAAGCCTGCGTGTGGAAGAAGCGAGTGTTCTCGTCTCCCCCTGCACCCCTCGGCACTTCCCGTGCTGTTTCCAGTAGGTGGCCTGGCTGAGGATGGCCGCGTCGAGCGCTTGGCGAGCATCATCACGAAGAGCGGCTTCATCTGGAGAGAGACATCAACACTCCTCAAGGAAGTCCAGAAGATCAATCAAAAACACACAGTCATTTTTAAAGGTGGGAATGTAACGGTGCTGCCGTTTCCAGACCTTGGCCGCAGACCTGAAAGCCTTTTTGCGGGCAGACAGGTCCCCGGCCGCGTCCCGGCCACCGCGGTGCCTCGTCCAGGACGGGAGAGTGGAAGGAAGGAACAGCGGGGAGGAGAGCCAGGCGGTTCGAAGAAGAAACGCGTCGACGCCGGGATTTTTGTCGACACCGACACCACCAGAGGGACATGGTCACTAGCGGTACGGGGGCGCGAGCTGAGCGAGGAGTCGGGGAAGAGAGCATCCCAGCCGGCGTCGAAGAAGGCTCGGTCTAGGCGAGCAAGGGTTGGGGGGAACGTTTGTTGGTCCAGGTGAAAAGGCGATCAAAGAGGGGCAGCTCGAGCCAGCCGAGCCCGTTGATCAGGGCATTGAAAGACGCCGCACTGCCAGCGTCGAAGCGAGAGTTATTCTTCTGCGACGGCCCCCGGATGAGGTTAAAGTCACCGAGGACGAGCCAGAGGAGAGCGCCCGTGGTGGCCACATCGCCCAGGTCAGCCACGAACACCTGGGCGAAGGAATGATCTGCCGGCGCATAAACGTTGGTGACAGCAAAAGAGAGATCAGTGGACATCGACGCCAGGACCATGGTGAGCGAGTACTGGGAGGTGCGCAAGGAGACAAGACTAAAAAGGCGGGGGTCCCAGGCGGTGACGATCCCCCCGGCTCCCGTCGGCGTCCTTGACAACAAAGGCTGAGAGGCGACGGGGAAGGAACGAGGCTAGTTTGAAGGGGTTCAAGGCGGACAGCTTCGTTTCGTGGATGCAAGCGATACAAGGGTCAACAGAGTACACGGCCGAGCGGACACAGTCGCACTTATCTGACTCGCCTAACCCTTGGACATTCCAGGAGAGGAAAGAGAGACTTACATTAGAGGGATTAGTCACGGGGACACCCTAACCACACCCGAGCACTAGAAGGAAAACAGAAGATTACAGGCCTCCCAAACAGGCGGGATGAAACAACGACCACGCTCGGGACGGGCCGAGGGCACCGTAGCCGATCACACATCGGTAGCGGCAGTCACCGGAGAAGAGGAGATAGCAGCAGCAGTAGCCCGGAGTTCGGCCACCGCCCTCCTGCTCAGAGGACGGACCACCGCGTCCACCACCTTGTTGCGGAGGGCCTTGCCTTGAAGCCGGGGAGAGCAGCCGAGCAGGGCTTCCTTGAGAGCATGGCGCTTGACCGCCTTCTCCTCGACGCTCACGAAGTGGGCAGGTTCAAGGAGGGCGAGGCGCGAGCTACGGTGCTGGACGTCGGTGGCGTTGGAGGAGACGAGGCCCGGCCCTCCCCCATCATCATCATCACTCTCCCCCCATCCAGCTCCGAAATGACCACGGAGGTGGGCGGGCTCCAGGAGTGGTCGCGCGCCCCGGCAAGGGTGGGGAGGGGGGCGTTCAGGACGCGGAGAAGAGAGGCCAACTGGCCACCCCCGCTGCCCTGGTGACGATGCTCCGCCAGGACGGGGCCAACGCCCAGAGAGCGCTGGACAGGGCGCCCATGGAGAGTGGGCTGGTTGTGGGCGAACGGCGGCGGCCCCTCCATGAAGAACGGGATGTACTCGCCGTCATCGTTGAAGGAGGCAGCCATGTCCCAGAACATGAGGGGCTCGATGGAAATGACGCGCGCGCCCCAGCGCCCGCCCCAAGGCCAGACGTCGGAGGGGAGATCGCGCGGGTGCTCCATGAGGACGACAGCACGAACCATGTCGAGCTCATGCCCGGCGATGACCCGCGGGTCGACCTCCAACAGCTTGCCAAAGCCGGAGAAGGCCGCGCGGATCCCAACGGGGTTGAGGAATTCCATGGGGAAGGCCGACGCTGCGAGGAGGACACAGAAGCGGGCGCGCTGAGGGACCCGCCCAAACTCTTCTTCTCGGTGCAGGTCGATGCGTGCGTCCTCGTGGAAGAAGGGCTGGCGACGCATGGCGACCTCACGGTCCGCCCGAGAGGCGAACCACAGGTACATGACGCCGATCGAGGAAGGAACGACGTCGAAGGAGAGGTCGCCCACCCCCGGGCCAGCGCGGTCTGCACGACGACCGTGGAGTTGATGAAGGCGGAGGGGGGCTCGATGTAGACGACAGCCAGCAGCATCGCCGCCTCGTAATCGCCCTCCGGCATGAAAACTTCGACGAAGGCAGGGTGGTCGGAGTCATGCCCGAAAGACGCCCCCCGGAGGAGACAACCGACCCGGTGAAGGAGGACGAGCGGGACGAGGAGCTCCGCGACGGCGGTCCACGGGGAAGCATGAGCTCCGGCGGGGGAGGGGAGCGGCAACGGGCGGCGGGTCGGAGCAACCGCGCGGCACAAGGTCTCCGGGCGACGCGACCGGGGACGCACACACAGCGGTGAGGGAGACGTCGCGGGCGGGAGGCGGGGGAGAGCTCGCACCCATCGGCGCGTCGAGGCTGCGGGGACGCAACGCAGCAGGGAGGCCTGCAACGCGACGAGCGGCACCAGGGTAGGGCGTCGGCGCGTGGTGCGGGGGGTGGAGGCGGTGGCGGGGGATGGGGTGGCGGTGGGGGTGGCGGCAGCAGGCGTGGGGGCGGGAGCGGGGGTGGGCGCGGGGGCGGGGGCGGGTGCGGGGCGGAGCGGGGCCATGGGGCAGGAGCGCGAACGAGCTTGGTGGCCGGAGCGGCGGCACCGCCTACAGCGGACGGGGTCCCGGCAGTCCCGGACGAAGTGTCGCGTCGAGAGGCACCGGAAACACCCGTCTAGAGAGAGAGGGCTTGTGGGTGGAGCGGTGTGAGGGACGGGTGGCGCGGGGGAGATAAAAGGGCTTGGAGGAAGGACGCGAGTTGGGTAGCTGAGACAGCGACGGGCATTGAAGGCTCGCGTTGAATGCAGCCAGTCTGCCCGCGCGGAGACAGAGGGGGGTTCCCTCCGACAGAGACAGGAGTGGGGGGGGGATATGGGGGACATGTTGTTGCTCAGGAGGCAAATCGCCCATAGACGAATCCACCCCCAACACGCAAGCATGCGCAGGCATGGGCAGGAGCAGAGGCAACAGAGACCTGGGCGGGGAACGCCGTCGCATCGCCGAAAGACTACGGCTGACACCGCGGCGCATTACCCCCGCAGTAAAAGCGGGCGGAGCGGTAGGTGGGTGGGTGGGCACCGCAAGCTCGGCGACGGCCCGAAGAGCATCGGCGCGGGAGGAGTGGAGGAGGAGCTTCACCGCGGCTCCAGCTGGAGAACCGGCGGAGACCATTAAGGTAATTGTAAGTTGTAACAATGGTTTATGTCACATGTTTGCATACTTATAGCCAGTGAATGATGTGCATATTTTTTTTAATTGTCTTGCCACCATACATGATCAAGTTACATCGTGGAATCGATCTGTGTGGCCTGCATAGTGTTATACTCTATAGGGTCAACCTACCTTAAGGATGTGGATGTGGATGTGTTATACTAAATTAAAAGCTTTTTATTTAGTGTGTGCAGTAGTCTCTTTACATTACACAAAACTTGGGACAAAAAAGTGCAATCTTCATAATATCCCTCACAATGTGGATGTGGATGTGTTCTGCCAGCTATGCTGAGATTATTGCTTCTACCCTCATAGTAATATTTTCTGGTGTGGGATTGATAGTGCTGAGTTTGAACTCTTAAGTGCTCTGTTCCTGCACTCAATAGTCATGCAGAATGATAATTTTCTTCGTCAATTTCAGGTGTCCATGTATGTATGGACTCTATGAGATGATGAGTGCTGAAGCAATGTGCATTCTCGTTCGCCAGGTCGTGCCCAACGTCGGGAAGTGGTTTCCTGACTTGGGAGAACTCGGAACCCGGCTTAATTACCACCTGGGACCATTGGCCATTATACAGTTTCTCTTTTCCCAAAGGTCAGCTTGGTTTAACATAGATAGTAATATAGATAAAATAGATAGTAACATAGGTAATAACATCACACATATCTAGATAAAATAGATGATGTGACAAACAATAAATGAAGAAAGATTGGAAAGTAGTAAAATAGCTAGTTACTAGTAGTATGAGTAACATCACACATATCAAGGCAAAATGTGTCTATAGCCTAATAAATGAAGCGTTGCATGTTACCACACATATGTTACTCCCCACTATAAAGGTAGTAACATAGACTAGTAACATGGGCATGTTACTAGTCTATGTTACTACCCATTGTGGCTAGTCTTACATATTGTGATTTTGTTCCACTTTGCAATCATTGTTTACATACCCAGTAATCATTTGCTAAGTCGCCACTGATTCCCAGTGTCTGCTTTCATGCACAAATCTTTTCTTTACGAGTGTTTGGAAATCTTAAGTATCAAGATTGTTCTATTTCTATGGGATTTTTTTAGTATCAGGTACAAAACATGCTTGCCCTTATATAATTTCAAAATCAAGCTTGCTGATCTTACATGGAAATTCGGCAAGTCCCGACACCCAGACGTCCGGGCTCCACGGAAAATCCGGCAAAACCCATCCAGAAGCAAACTAACGGAATTCCGATGCGCACTAGACATCCGAACCCTCCAGAGCCACCGGATGTCCGGCCACTACTGGAAATTTTGTGCCATTCCACCCGAGAAGAATGGCTGGAAGACCGGCGCTCACCGGGCGTCCAGTCCCTCTCAAGCCACCGGACGTCCGGAATTGCCTGTGCGTAGCCTTCGGGTTTTGACCCATGTATTCCCCTCTCTCACCCTAGACTATAAATACCTCTTCCTTTGGATGAATTAGGGTTAGAAAGGTACATTGAACTAAGAACTAAAGAGATTTGCTCAACTACCACTCCATTGGAGACCAAGCCCTTCATTAGAGAAGATCCCTTAGTGGATACAAGGCCCCTGTGAAGATCCATCTCATGGATGCAAGGCCCCCACCCGAGGGAAGATATATCTACTTCTAAGGCCTAATCTCCTAGGAATTTGAGAAGAATTCTACCTAGTACCTTTCCATTTGCTTGATATTGTATGCTTGTGGATCTTATGTGTACTATCTTAGTGGATGATGACTTGGACTTGTTGAGCGTTTTTTCCAAGTTCTTCCTTGTTCTTCTTCTCCCCACCTTCAAGAGTGGAAGATCTTGAATCTAGGGTTCCACCCTACATCACTTCCTCCCCTGGATCTCCATCGGCGAGCCCATGGAGGATTCACCTCCCATCTGTCTGACGCTCCATCGAGCAATGGCGGGGAGGGGGATCTTGGTGCCTCGACTATGACTAGTAGATGTGTTAGGGTTTTAGTCCTTGCAGGGGCAGCGCTCGGACGAATGATGACACTTCTTCTTCGAGTCTATCTCATCCTCCTCAAGTTCGTTCCGACGGGGCGGATGCATAGATTCCTGTCAGCTTCTCGGGACAACGAGGATAGAGTTTCTCGTCACGCATACGCAACAACAAAGTTTGATGTCAAGTTATTCAGATCAATTCAAGTGTTCAACGACGATGATTGCAACTATGGGATGCTGGTTATTAGGAGCACATGCACGAAGACTTACCAGCCATCATCGACAAGGTTAGTCCAACTCCAATATGGGAGCGACAACAACAACCCGTTGCCGGCTCATTCGGGTGGCGGCAATGGTTGTTCGGTCTACGAACCTTGATGTAATTTTTGTTTATATTTTTGGGATGCTTCGTAGTGAACCTTTCAACCGAGGTCTTTTTTAAAAGAAAAATATAGCATGATATCTTAACCTGACATTTGCCGTGTCCATTGTTTTGAGATTAGTGCGAGTAGACCCTTTGCTCGACTTTTCCCATTTTTCCGTAGAGACCTACCTCGAGGTATCTCGGAAATCAACGGCTCACCCCGGAAACGGTATCCCTGCGCCCACACAGACTCCTCCAGATAGGAAGATAATGGTGGGCCGGAAGCCGATGCGCCGGCGCCGCGCCGACCACCCGCCTCCGCCGCCGCCGCAGTCCTTCGGTGCCACGGCCCGGGCGACCTCCCCCCGCTCCTCCACCTCCGCCTCCGCCGTCGCCGACCTGGACGAGCTGCTCTACACGCCGTCCGCGTCGGAGCCCCGGAGCTTCCCGCACGCGGTGAAGCAGCAGTGCTGGGAGAAGGCCGAGAAGGTGCCTGGGCGCGACCCGGAGAGGTGGCGCCGCGACGCGCTCGGCAACATCGTCTTCCGCAAGCTCGTCGGCTGCCCCGGCTGCCTCTGCCACGACTACGACCACATCGTGCCCTATTCCAAGGTCCCAAGACGGACTCCAATTCCAAAACTGTTGTTAAGAAACTTCGCTTGCTAGTATTTCCTTGATACATCTGAATTTCCGTAGTGCTTTTGCCCGCTCTCACGTTTTTGTTTCCTGAACTTGTTGTATCACTGACCCTTTTCAATTGACAGGGCGGGAAGAGCACATTGGAGAACTGCCAGGTTTTGCAGGTACAGATTCCATGTTTGATCACTCCAGTCTCTGTTGTGTACCCAAAAATGTACTATGTCTAGAGCATGATAATGGATACTGTCATGCTGGTTTATGTCTAGAGCAAGATAACTGATACCACCATGGTCCGGCAGACTATTTCTGTTTATGCTTATAGGCAACCGAGAGAACCAAACTTCCTATTTTATGCCTACCTGTTTTCATATTGTTTGCGCATGTGTGCTACTTTCTTCAGACACAGATCTTTCAAAGTAGTCGCAAGTAGCCACAGATCCCTGTTTGGCACTCAAGTCTCTGTTGTTTGCCTGAAAATGTGCTATGTCTAGAGCAAGATAGTGGATACTACCATGGTTCAGCAGACTATTTCTGCTTATGCTCATCATAGGCAACTGAGAGAACCAAACTCATATTTTATGCCTACCTGTTCGCAAATTGTTTGTGCATGTGTGCTACTTTCTTCAGCCACAGATCTACTGAAGTAGTCACCAGTATATTAGTCATTACTGTGATGCGAATCAGTTTATTCTATAGAGCATAACTGATATATCAATTCGTACTTGCAGGCTACTGTGAATCGATCTAAAGGGAACAATACTGAGATATCCAAATCTGAACTAGCACAGAGAAGCGCATATTGTCGGGTTTCAGGTAAGTAATGTCTACCTTGAATGAGCCTGCTGCCTTTAGTGAAGCAGTCAACAAGCACAAAATTTATTCAGACACCCAACTTGCTAAGTAACTCTGTCTGATTTCCTCAGGACGTGATATGGATCTTTTTGAACTCTCTGCCTTTGGGAATGTTCGACGAGGGCCAGATTCAGGGGGCTGCAAAATCCAATGAAGAAATGAACATATCTGATGTGATGTTAGCCAGCTTTGAGCAGTTGCCTCGAATCTGTGAAGAGAAAGCTTGGTTGATGGTTGTGTCAAATAGTATCAGTTATTTGTCTGTAATTTGACACTTTGACTGAATTATCCAAGGAAAAATAATCTGCTATTTTGCAGCCCGATATCTGTTGTGTTCAGTACGGAGTATATCTTTTGTTACTCCAGTTCTTTACCATGGCAATTTTACTGTCATATAATTTATCTAGAATTAGCAATGCAAGTAAAAGCCATAGGAAGAATGGTCAATTTGATTTAATGTTGTGATCCAGATAATCTACAGACTGACAGCTGAGTTATGTTTGTTCTATTTTAACGTCTGTGACTTCTTTTTGTAAAATACTGAATCAAGGTTATCATGTATTGAGAAGCTTTGTGCATTCTTTTGTCCACAATCCAGAGGATTGATTATTGGTATGAGCTGTGTCATCTTAGCTGCACTTGGCAGGACGCGAGGATGATGGGCAAAGATACTGAATTCTGATTCAGGGCTTTTTACTTTTTTGTGTTCAATACCCCAGTTCGAAAGTGCTGTCACCGTGTACAGGATTTTGGACAGATAATGCAATCTTTCCATGTGAATTGATTGATCTGACATTTGTATCCACAGATATTTGAGTGGATGTGGAGACATGCAGATGTATGATCTTGGTTCGCAACCCACAAATGATGCAATATCCAGATCCAAGGCATGGTGATGCCACTGAAGCGACAATGACTGGCTGTCTTGGGATTTTTTGCAGTACTTTCTGAAACTTTTTTCTACATTCTTATACTGCTTCTGAAATCTCAAACCTGAGTATAATTTAACTTCAGTGTCTGAATTGGAATTTATTGCAATTCACTGCATGTTTTCTACAGCTCAAAATATACAAAATGTTGGTTAATGTGAATTTTTTAGTAATCTAAAACTCTAAGTAGATCTGTGCTTCATATGTTAAGATTGTCCAGCGATCAAGGCATATTTATCTTCATAGGTTTATTGATTGTTGTTGGTATGCTAAATTACTTCATCAGAAGTCACCAACTCACCATCCTTGATATGTGTATCTTCTTTTAAGAGCACCATGCGACATCCATACTGTATTTCACTGTTTAAAATTTTCACATCCGAATCTCACTTGCTAGATTTTGTTATATTTGAAAAGAAGTATACTGCCAGATTATCCCCAAAAGTTCACCTGTGGCTATCTAAATTAATAGCATAAGGACACAGACCGTCTGATACTCCCAATCTGGAGGAACTATAGGAGTGATGATACACACTAAATTACTAATAGAGTAATAATAACCCAGACCTACTGTTTCTGTTCATTTCTCTTTTCTCATTCATGCATAGATAAGGCTGAAATTTAAATGTTTACAAATTGCATGTTCTAGGTGTTCCGTTGTAGTCAAATACTCACCTTCATGCTCTCTGGATGCATGCTCAGTGTTGTAACCGTGTCCATGGTGGGTATGTTGAAATCCCACTCATATATCATTTCCTTCTATTTACTTTTGGTATTAAGCTTGTCTTCACACATAAGTAGTTGTACTCAAAAGCAAGTATGATGAATTTGTTAAATACTTAGTGTGGACTGAGGACTTGAAAGTAGTTATTCTCCTAGTGAACAGTGTTATCCACTTTAGCACTCTAGTGCAGTTTTTGCGTTATGCGCCTTTGATGGGAAAGTGCGCTACAAAAGTTTGGTAAAGTTAACATCCTTAAGGTTTTAGCTGCCAATTATGTGAAGACACCAAAAGGCAACTGGTGCTATAAAAAAAGTGACTACTGCTTGTTGTGTTTGACCTTTAACTCTTTTATTTAAAGTATTGCATCACTTCTTTCATAACGTGGCCGAAAGTCCCATGGATAGACATGATGGCCACTGTGCCCCCAATACTTGAGGAAATATGGTTATTTTCCTGTTATGTATGCAGAATAATAGACCTATTTTTAGCACATCATATTAAACATGTGTTCTCACCAAAGACTGCTGAAAGAGAAGAAAAAAAAAAGAGTCAATAATATTGATAATCACAGGCATGCTTGGTTGGAAAAGCTTTATGCTTCTCTTCTTACCATTGTACTAAGGTTGAGACACTTATTTTGAGACGGAGGGAGTATGTTTTATTTTGGGTGTGTCTTTGCCTTAGAGGAGGGAGGGGGCTGCACATTTTGTGTGTGTTCTGATAACCATTGACCAGCAATCAGATGACCATTATATTGGAAGTTTGATAGAAGGTCAAACATGTAGCCTATTAAAGGTCAAACTGGTTGACGATGGTGTAAGTGGAAGTGGCACTGCCAGAAGCCAACGACTGAAAAGCAGAATGAATGGGCGCAATAATGCATGTTGTTGAAACATTTGAAAGGTAGGATGTTACCTAACAGATAGAAATTTTTGTTTAGTGGTATCTACCAGTCTATACCCGCCGCCCACACTCTGTTTGTTTGTAGGACTACCAGTGTCTTTGTTGATATGATGGCACAACTTTCAGACATTACTTTTTCTGTCAGCTCCTGATGTTACTTCCTTGTCACATGATAAATTGTTGATCTACTGAAGTACACCTCTGAGATATTCATATGACGATGAAAAAAAACCCGATATTCATATGAGACCATGCATGGACTTGCAGATTTTATTTGTGCTCATCTTTACTTGTTGGTTTTCTTTATGCAGGACAGCTTGCAGTATGTGTGAAGGGAGATAATATATTAGTTGTCACATTTAAGGTTAGTGGGTCATCCAGTAGTTGTCTATCACTTTCTTTCTTTCTTCCATGCCTTCCTCCACTTTTTGCATCACTTTCATAACCCAATTATCTCAACTATAAGGTTGAGAAAACAAAGAAAAAGAAAGGAGAAAGGAACAAATATATCAGATATTGTTTCTTCTATATCTGTGCAAATTCTTACATTAGAAGAAATAGACAAATGGAAACAAGCTGGAGATATGCACATAGTGTCACATTTCCAAGGATGCAGTGGGCTCATTTTTGTTATACAATGGAATCAGACAGCTACCAATTGTTTGGGTGCTATCGCGCAAAGGTATTCCTGCCAAATATTCCAATCAATATATCATATTTATCTACAGATACAGGAACTTCTGCTCCCAATCTTCCCCAACCCAAATAGCTATCTACAAGTTACCTAGTACAGCTACAGTTACAGGATCTGATTATAGCTATGTTGAACACTCCATGTCTCTTATCTAGTACTCCCTCCGTCCCATAATATAAGAACGTTTTTGACAGTACACTAGTCTAAAAAACACTCTTATATTATGGGACAGAGGGAGTAGTATACAATTATCTAATGTACAAAATTTCAGCTGTATCATGCTACATGGTTTTATAGTAGCAGAAGGCAGCATGAAGAATTTCCAGATGGTGCTCAAGATCTCTCTTGGAAGTTCACTGAGCGCGACAGTGCAGCTGGGTTCCCCTTCAAGAATGGCAAGCTATTGTTACCTCTGTGGCTTGACGTCTTTGCCTCATCCTTTGGATCAAAAACCCTTGCAAGCTTACAGCCTTTGCCATCATCCTTCTCCACCTTGTCGCCCTTGATCCCAATAAGTGACCAGATAGAACTCCTGGCCACCTCATCTACGTCATCGATCCGGATCGTCTTGGGCACCCACACCTTGCCATTACCCTTGGTATCTCTTTCCTCATCACCATCTCTAGGATGCTTTCGGGATTGGAAGCAACTGGACATTGTCGATACCGGAGAAGCAGCACTAGGTGGTGAGTTAGATTGACACTGAGACTGTGGCTGCGGCTGCGGCTGCCATGGAGTGTTCCAGGCTCCCGGAACCATGCAGCCCCAGTAGGCAGCAGCAGCAGCTGGATAGAATGGAATTGCTACGTTTGAGGGGAAATAGGCAGGTGACGGTGCACAACTGAATGGCCACATGGCTGCCCCGTTCATGCACGGATGCTGCACAAAATTTGCGGATCTATCTGCTGCAACTCTCTCCCTCGAGTTCATTTGGCTCGACTCTTCTCCCTTTGCCCACCCTTCAGCAGAGGATCCTACTGACGGGGCATCGGTGTTCTCAGTCCGGGTTACCGAGGCGAGCTCCTTGATGTGCTTCATCTGTTCTGAGACGTCTAAGGTAGACGCATCGGAGCCGAAGCTGAGCACCGTGCCGTTGGTGTTGACTGGGGTGCAGAGAGGATCACCGGGCAGAGCAGCCCTTATCCTCTGAAGGAAGTGGGAGGCGGCGGATAGACTCTTGCTCTTGCGGCGGCCCGCGCCCACAGGCACGTTGCGCATGGCGCCCCCGGCCGTCCAGTACCTCTGGCAGTTCTTGCAGAAGTGGCGCGGCTGGTTGATGTTGTAGTTGTTGTAGTAGCAGAACTTGGTGTCCATGCTGCTACACCGGGGGCAGGGCAGGATCTTGTCAGGCTTCTTGAGCTTCTCCTTCTGGTTGGCCGTGTCCCCCTGCTCTTCGTCCTGTTGATCTGCCACCGAGTTCTTGGCAGCGGATGGATCCTCGACGTCCACAACCTCCGGCTGCTGAGGCGAGCCCGTGGAGTCCTGAGGGGCGATTTCTTGCACCTTTAGTTCAGCCGTGGTGCTGCCGCCTCTGTGCTGAAGGTCCTGTAAACATTCAGAAAACCTTGATGAGTTCTTTGTTTTGAATTAGAAGAAGTTCGCACCCACGGTGTAATATTCGGGTTATTGACCTGTGGCTGCACATGCTTTCCCCCATTCCCAAGCGTAAAATTTGACGAAGTTTGTTCATGTTTCAGTTCTTATCTGTTAACGAAAAGAAGCTATGGCGCTTTAATTTGCAGTGGGTGATCTACTCAGAGTCTGATGCATCTCAAGTTCTGAAGTCCAGTAGGTTACGGCACCACATAGTAGTAGCCACTTTCAGGAAAATCCTTGGAAGCACGCGAAAACGACCTATTAAAAGAGGCCAAGGCCTTTCTTTCTAAAGTCCAGATGATGTTCAGACAACTAGATCATGTAGTAGTATACTAAAAACTGCTGCTAATGGAGAACAGCAAAGGCGAAATTCTCAACATGCTAATGGAAGCTGAACCTGCCTGCCTAACGCTTAACTGATACTACTATCTCCCAAAATAGGCAGGGAACTCCATGCTTAAGACCCGATGATCAACTCAAAAGCCAAAGAAAACAGGCTTAAAAAATGAACCTTTTTTCCCATAGGCTCCGTAAACCGACCAAAATTCCCAAGATCCTATACAAGAACACAAAGGAGGAGGAGGGCATGGACACCAACCTTGTCGACGTCTCCCGCGTTGGCGCCGGCGCCGGCGTCCGGCACGGGGATGGTCTTCCCGAACAGCTTGATCAGGCAGTCCCCGCCGCCTCCCGCCGCCGGCCTGAGCTGCCCCATCTCTCTCGCCGGCCACCTCCCAAACAGCAAAGCCGCTCTGTTTCTTTCCTTCCTCGAGGCTGTATGCTCCTCTGCTCTGTGCTTGGATTTTTCTTGGACCAGGCCAACAGTCCCCGGAGCTACTCCCTACCGTGCTACGCTCGTTCGCTCGCAGACAAGGAGGAGCAGTAGGCGGCGAGGTATGGCGCGATCGGAGGAGAGATTTTTTGCTCGCGGGTTGCTGGAGCTGCTGAGGGTGGATGGGATTGGGGATAGTCCGGTTTTAAGGAGGAAGAAAGGGGGGTGGCGGGGGCCACGGGCGCGGGCAGAGAGCCACAAGTTGGGTTTGTGGCCTTCAGGGGTGCGGTTTTTGATTCGCTCCACCATCTCGCTTTTGCCCCCGCGTCACCCTCACCCCCCCTTGCGTGGCAACCCAACGCTTGGCTGAGGCTGGATGCACATTCACTTGTTTTGTTTTTCCTTCTCTCTTGCCTTTGGTGGGTGCATGGGTGCTTGTTGCTGGGTGAAAAAAAAATGCCCCGTTTGCTCGGTGTTCTTCTTCCTTGGTCTCTCCTCTTTGGGCAGCTTGCGTGTGCAATTTCTACAGTATGCTCCGTTAGTTTTTTTTCTTTAAACACAGTACAGACGCAACCGCTTGTATGTACGCGCATACACTCGCCCCTGTGAACGCGAACATGCACATCCTACCCCTATAAGCACCTTCGAGAGACTGAGCCGGCATATCATCTTGAGATTTTACGAAGTCACCATAGCCGCCTCGTAGTCGACGGGAACGTCTCTTTCCACTGAAGGTGCATCGCCGGAAATTTTAAAATAAATGCAGGATAAATGTGAGCACCAGGATTTGAACTCTGGTGGGCTGGGGATACCAGCTAACCATCCAACCACAGGTTGGTTCGCTATGCTCTGCAATATGCTCCGTTTGTTTGGTTTGTATCAAGTCAAACTTCTTTGAGTTTTTTTTTCGAGTGAAACTTCTTTGAGTTTGACTAACTTTATAGAAATAACTGTTCATATCTTAACATCAAATGTGTGTATATATATAGGAGTAGGATTTTCTACAATAGCTTGCCACAGAACTAGTTAAGGTTTTCGACGGTGTAAAAGTTCTCAAAAATCCTGAAAAAATGCTGAACCAACACACCTATAATATAACATGATTCAACAGAGTGATTGAAAAAATATATCTGCATGTGTCCTGGACAAAAATAACAAATGTTTCAATATATATATATTGATCCTGTAGTGAGCTGAAATGCTTGTTTTTCGCTGAAGACACATAAATGCATATTTTCACAATCACACAGTTGGATCATCTTATTAGATTAGAGTGAGGCTCCCCTATTTATTTCATATTTTTACT
The DNA here is from genome assembly GCF_018294505.1 of Triticum aestivum. Classification (NCBI taxonomy): domain Eukaryota; kingdom Viridiplantae; phylum Streptophyta; class Magnoliopsida; order Poales; family Poaceae; genus Triticum; species Triticum aestivum. The sequence continues at coordinate 456,090,204 of NC_057805.1, read as the reverse complement.
TACTTTTAAACCATAAAATGTTCAGCAAGCGTTAACTAGTTCTGTGGCAAGCTATGATAGAGATAGTTTTGTCACCCTGGGATTGACTATTCCTCACCCTGGGTGAGGAATAGTTATTCTTCACCCCCTTCTCTATTTTACCATCAATGCACCGTAATTTTAGGTTTCGTAAGTTTTGTCTTATTTTCGACGTAAAAAAAGACCGTAAGAAAATATATAATCGTTGTAAAAATATTTTATGTTATGTAAAATTACAAACGTAAAAACATAGTATAAAATACGCATAAACTGCATATTTTCTTGTCTTATGACATATATTTTTATTTTCTTATGCCAAATTTTACGTAGTAAATCAATAGGAATGTAACTATTTGAATCTAAACGTGATTTAATTATGAAATGATCGTAAAATTACCTTGGATGAAGAATAACTTATTCTACACCCTGGGTGATGAATAGTATCACTATATATATATATGTTATTATGAATCTAATGGATTTAATTTGGTGTTGTAGATGTTGGTATGTTTTTCAGGACATTCAAGTATTTTGGAACAAAGCGAGTAGCATGCTTCGAAAACCGAAGCGGGTTTAGACTTGTGCATAGATCGGTTGCTATAGGAGGTTTGGCATAAGGAACATTCAGGAAGCCCGTTTCTTGTTTGAAATGGCTTCTAAAATTTGAGCACTGGTTGTTCTTGTTGAGTACTCGAAGAAGAGAAATTTCCCGCTAAGAGTTCTCACAATATCTAAGAGCATCTCTCTTTTTTAAGCTTGTCGCTCATGGATAGAGTCTGCCTTAGGAAGTAAGCACCCAGTAAGTGTTTTCACCAAAATAACAATCAATGAGCTCATGGCTTCTTTTTGTAATGTGGATGAGAAGGTGTGTCACCATAGAGAGTATATATGGTTTTGTTTGGATTGGGAGTGTTTTTTAAGTTATGCAAAGCGTTCACATAACATGGTTGCTCATCTATTTGAAATTGCAACCCCTCAAAAAATGTATTTGAAATTGCATGTTTTTTGTTTCCTGGCCCAGATGAAGGGAGCCTCAAAACAACTGCCCGAGCAATGTGGTTCCACGATGCAATCATAATCGGCCACCATTGCGGGGTAACCTTAAGGCAAACTATTCACCGGTACTGTGCCTTCAAATTGGGCACCCAAGAGCCACAACGCACCATAGGAAGCCCTGTGAAAGATTGGGCATCGGAAGCCCTACAAAATATTGGCTTGTTCGAGATAAGTGCTTGGAGGTTTCTGGTGGCGAGGTTGATCGTCAATGTTGGCCAATTTGATGGTGTGGTTTTCAGGGCTCTCTTGGAGACGAAGAGGGGTCGAGGGCCAGAAGTTTGATTTGTGGCCTCAAGGGTGTGGTTTCTTATTCGCTCCACCATCTTGCTTTTGCCCCTGTGTCACTCACAACCCCCTCCCCCCTGCATGGTAGTCAAATACTTGGTTGTGGGCATGCACACTTTTTCCCTTTTTCGGTTTCTTTGTTGGCTTAGGTCGGTGCTTGTTGTCATTGCATGGAAAATGCCTTGTTTGTTACTTGGCATGCCCTGTTTGGGCAGCTCCATGTGCGATTTTGTACCAAAGCAAAACACCTTTCCAAACGGTTTAGGCTTGTGCATAGGCTAACCACCATAGAAAATTCGGTACAAAGGAAGCACCTAGAAGCATGTTTTTTTGTTTGAAACAACTTCTGAAATTTGAGCATTAGTTGTAGCTCTTGGCAAATCGAAGATGAGCATATTTGTGACAAGAGTCCACGTAAGTTCAGGAAGCCTTATTTTGAAGCTTGTAGCTAATGTACTAGGTCGGCCATAGAAAATAAGCCCATGGTAAATTGTCTCTTTTAATATAGCGGATTAGAAGTTGTTTCACCCTACGCTGTAAAGATCATGTTTGGATTGAAGGTATACTTTCATAAGTTTGTCTAAACACGAACGTTTCATTTATTTGAAACCATGTATAGACACAAGGGGTCCTAGCTAGCTTGCGAAAGCCACTTGGCAGGCGTTGAAGCAATTTCTTGCTAACACTCCGCATAAGTTCGGAAAGCCCCTTTTTTAAAACTTGTCGTCGCTAGACTGGGGCGGCCTTGCGAAGTAAGCAAACGGTAAAAATGTTTCATCGAAATAACAACCGGTGAGCTCAAAGATTTTACATAATGCAAACGAGTAGGTTTTTCAACATGAAAATAAGTAAGATTTTGTTTGCATTGAGAGTGTTTATGAAGTTAAGTAATTTGACGGTGTGGTTTTCAGATCTCGCGGAGACGAGGAGGGTCAAGGGCCAGAAGTTGGATTTTTGGCCTTAGGTGTGTGGTTTCTTATTCGCTTCACCATCTCCTTTTTGCCCCTGTGTCACTCACAAACCCCCCTTGCCTGCCAGAAAAATACTTGGTTGTGGGCATGCACACTTTTTTCCCTTTTTGGTTTCTTTGTTAGCTTAGTTGAGTGCTTTTTGTCCTTGCATGGAAAATGCCTTGTTTTTTAATCAGTGTGTCCTCTTTGGGCAGCTTCATGTGCAATTTCGTACCAAAGCAAAACACCTTTCCAAATGGTTTAGGCTTGTGCACAAGCTAACCACCATAGAAAATTCAGTATAAAGGAAGCATCTAGAAGCATGTTTTTTTGTTTGAAACAACTTATGAAATTTGAGCATTAGTCGTTGCTCTTGACAAATCGAACATGATCATATTTGTAACAAGAGTCCACCTAAGTTCAGGAAGCCTTATTTTGAAGCTTGTAGCTAATGAACTAGGTCGGTCATAGAAAATAAGCCCATGGTAAATTGTCTCTTTTAATATACTGGATTAGAAGTTGTTTCACCCTACACTGTAAAGGTCATGTTTGAATTGAAGGTATTTTTTCATAATTTTGTCTAAACACAAATGTTTCATTTATTTGAAACCATGGATAGACACTAGGGGACCTAGCTAGGTCACGAAAGCCACTTAGCAGGCGTTAAGCAATTTCCTGCCAACACTCCACATAAGTTCGGAAAGCCTCTTTTTTCTAAGATTGTCGTTGATGGACTGGGGCGGCCTTGGGAAGTAAGCAAACGGTAAAAAGTTTCATCGAAATAACAATCAATGAGCTCATAGATTTTACATAATGCAAATGAATAGGTTTTTCAGCATGAAAAGTAAGATTTTGTTTGCATTGAGAGTGTTTATGAAATTAGGTAATTTGACTGTGTGGTTGTCAGAGCTCGCCTGGAGACGAGGAGGGTCGAGGGCTTGAAGTTGGATTTTTGGCCTCGGGGGTGTGGTTTCTTATTCTCTCCACCATCTCTTTTTTGCCCCTATGTCACTCACAAACCCCCGTTGCCTGGCAGTAAAATACTTGGTTGTGGGCATGCACACTTTTTTCCTTTTTTGGTTTCTCTGTTAGCTTAGGTAGGTGCTTGTTATCATTGCATGGAAAATGCCTTTTTTGTTACTTGGTGTGTCCTCTTTGGGCAGCTTCATGTGCAATTTCGTACCAAAGCAAAACACCTTTCCAAACGGTTTAGGCTTATGCATAGGCTAACCACTATAGAAAATTCGGTATAAATGAAGCATCTAGAAGCATGTTTTTTTGGTTTGAAACAACCTCTGAAATTTGAGCATTAGTTATTGATCTTGACAAATCGAAGATGAGCATATTTGTGACAAGAGTCCACCTAAGTTCATGAAGCCTCATTTTGAAGCTTGTAGCTAATGAACTAGGTCGGCCATAGAAAATAAGCCCATGGTACATTGTCTTTTTTAATATAGCGGATTAGAAGTTGTTTCACCCAACACTATAAAGATCAAGTTTGGATTGAACGTCTATTTTCATAATTTTATCTAAACACGAATGTTTCATTTATTTGAAACCATGTATAGTCACTAGGGGACCTAGCTAGGTCGCGAAAGCCGCATAGCAGGCGTTGAAGCAATTTCCTACCAACACTCCGCATAATTTTGATAGTAGTGGTAACAACAGTAGCAACGGTAACAGTGATAGCAATGATTTTGTAGCAAGTGCAATAGTAACAGCAGCATTAGTAACTTAGCAAGAACAGTATGTGGGAAATTTGTAGGCATTGGATCGGTGGATTCGTTGGATGATATTCATCATATAACAGTCATAACCTAGGGCGATACAAAACTAGCTCCAATTCATAAATATAATGTAGGCATGTATTCCGTAAATAGTCATACATGCTTGTGGAAAAGAACTTGCATGACATCTTTTGTCCTACCCTCCCGTGGCAGCGGGGTCCATAAGGACACTAAGGGATATTAAGGCCTCCTTTTAATAGAGAACCGAAGCAAAGCATTAACACATAGTGAGTACATGAACTCCTCAAACTATGGTCATCACCAAAAACTATCCCAATTACTGTCACCCTGGGGTTTACGGATGATAAGATGTAATAGGTGAATATGACTTGCAAGGTCGGATCTAGAACATAGATATAATGGTGAAAACATAAACGGTTCAGATCTGAAATCATGGCACTCGAGCCCTAAGTGACAAGCATTAAGCATGGTAAAGTCATAACAACATCAATCTCAGAACATAGTGGATACTAGGGATCAAGCCCTAACAAAACTAACTTTATTACACGATGAATCTCATCCAACTCCTCACCGACCGGCGAGCCTACGAAGGAATTACTCACTCCCGGTGGGGAGCATCATGGAATTGGTGATGAAGAAGACCGAAGATTCCCCTCTCCAGAGCCCCGAACGGGCTCCAGATATGGCCTCCCGATGAAGAAGAGGAGGTGGCAGCGGCTCCATATCATGAAACGCGATGAAACTTCCTCTCCTATTTTTTCTCCAAAAATAGGATTTTATAGCGTCGGAATTAGGGTCTGAGGGGCAACGAGGTGGGCACAACCCACTAGGGCGTGCCAGGGGGGCACCCTGGTGTCTTGTGGCCAGCCAGGGCCCCCCCTCCGGTGTTTCTTGGCTCCAGTATTTTTCTTTTATTGTAAAACAATTCTCCAAAAAGTTTCATTCCATTCCGAGAAGTTCTATTTCTACACAAAAACAACACCATGGTAGTTCTGCTGAAAACAGCGTCAGCCTGGGTTAGTTTCATTCAAATCATGCAAATTAGGGTCCAAAACAAGAGTAAAACCGTTAGGAAAAGTAGATACGACGGAGACGTATCAACTCCCCCAAGCTTAAACCTTTGCTTGTCCTCAAGCAATTCAGTTGACAAACTGAAAGTGAAAAAGAACAACTTTTACGAACTCTTTTGTCTTGTTTACGTAAATAAGCTTAAGTAGCACCCAGGTTTTCAGCAAAGATTATGACTAACCATGTCAACAATAACTCTTAAAAATTATATTAACTCATATCAATAGCATAAGCAACTAGCGAGCAATAATAAGATATCTCAAATGCCAACACTTTGTCAAAACAATCATGATATAATATGACAACAGTGGTATCTCGCTAGCCCTTTCTGAGACCGCAAAACATAAATGCAGAGCACCTCCAAAGTACAAGCAGTGACTAAACATTGTAATTCATGTTAGAAAAGATCCAGTCATGATGCATCCAACATTAACTATACACAATGCATGAGGATGACAATAGTGTTCTCAGGTCTGGCGCTTGTTTGAGAAGGTGACGACGCAACATAAAATTAAATAGATACTCCCTTCGCAGAGGGAAGCAGGGATTTGTAGAGGTGCCAGAGCTCAAAGCTTAAATCAGAGATAAATAAAATTTTGGGAGGTGCACCCTTCCTATTTACGTCACAACCAAGAGTTATCAATATCTTCCATGCTAAACACATTAGTGACGGTTCCCAAGCGATAAAAGTAAAGGTTTACTCCCCCTCCACCAACAAACACACTCTACGGCTAGCCGAATCCATGGGTACCGTCCATACCAACAATAATCCTGGGTAGTTTTGTTTAATTATTTGCAATTTTTTTATTTCGGGACTGGGCATCCCTATCACCGCCCCTCTCGTGCAAGGACGAGTGAATAAACACTCATCATGAGAATAACCCGCTTAGCATGGAAGATACCGAACACCCCCTGTCGCTCTATGAACAATCCAGGCACACAAAACAGATGTTCATTTGAAATTTTAGAGGTGGCACATGCAAATTTACTTGGAACGGCAGGGTAATACCGCATATAGGTAGATATGATGGACTCATCTGGAATAACTTGGGTTTTAGGATTTTGATGCATAAGCAGTATTCTCGCTTAGTACAGGCGAAGGCTAGCAAATAGGTTGAGAAGCGGCAAGCTATAGAGCGAAAACGGTCATGAACATGCGTTATGCATAATTAACATTGAATACTAGCATGAGTAGGATATGAACACCATGAATATAAATATCGTAGAGGCTATGTTGGTTTTGATTCAACTACATGCATGAACATGTGCCAAGTCAAGCCACTTGAAACATTCAGAGGAGGATACCATATCATCATACTACATCACAATCATTTTAATGTATGTTGACATCCAAGATAAATCATTATCCACTCCTAGCTACTTAAGCATGGCATGGGAAACTATAATCTCTAATTGTCATTGCAAACATGTTTGATCATAATATGTGGTACGTCTCCAACGTATCTATAAATTTTGATTGTTCCATGCTGTTATACTATCAATCTTGGATGTTTTATAATCATTTTATAGTCATTTTATATCTTTTTTGGTACTAACCTATTGACATAGTGCCAAGTGCCAGTTGCTGTTTTCTGCATGTTTTTTACATCGCAGGAAATCAATACCAAACGGAGTCCAAATGCAACAAAACTTTACGGAGATTTTTTATGGACCAGAAGACACCCAATGGGCCAAGGCTGCGCCTGGGGGTGCTCCGAGGGGAGCACAACCCACCAGGGCGCGTCAGGAGGCCCAGGCACGCCCTGGTGGGTTGTGCCCATCTCGGGTGCCCCCGGACCGCCTCTTTGCTCTATAAATACCCCAATATTCCAGAAACCCTAGGGGAGTCGATGAAAATCAATTCCAGCCGCCGCAGAGTCCAGAACCACCAGATCCAATCTAGACACCATCACGGAGGGGTTCACCACTTTCATTGGTGCCTCTCCGATGATGCGTGAGTAGTTCTTTGTAGACCTTCGGGTCCGTAGTTAGTAGCTAGATGGCTTCCTCTCTCTCGCTGAATTCTCAATACAATGGTCTCTTGGAGATCCATATGATGTAACTCTTTGCGGTGTGTTTGTTGGGATCCGATGAACTTTGAGTTTATGGCTAGATCTATCTTTTTATATCCATGAAAGTTATATGAGTTTCTTTGATCTCTTATATGCATGATTGCTTATAGCCTCATATTTCTTCTCTGATATTTGTTTTTTTGGCCAACTTGATCTATTTATCTTGTAATGGGAAGGGGTGCTTTGTAGTGGGTTCGATCTTACGGTGCTTGATCCTAGTGACAGAAGGGGAACCGACACGTATGTATCGTTGCTACTAAGGATAAAATGATGGGGTCTATCTCTACATAGATAGATCTTGTCTACAACATGTCATCATTCTTATCGTATTACTCCGTTTTTCTATGAACTTAATACACTAGATGCATGCTGGATAGCAGTCGATGTGTGGAGTAATAGTAGTAGATGCAAGCAGGAGTCGGTCTACTAATCTTGGACGTGATGCCTATATAATGATCATTGCCTGGATATCGTCATGATTATTTGAAGTTCTATCAATTGCCCAACAGTAATTTATTCACCCATTGTTTGCTATTTTTCTCGAGAGAAGCCACTAGTGAAACCTACGGCCTCGGGTCTCTTTCTCATATTATTTGCCTTTGCAATCTAATTTTCTTTGCTTTTATTTTCAGATCTGTTAAACCAAAAATACGAAAATACCTTGCTGCAATTTATTCTTATTTATTTTATTTGGCATTCGATCTATCAATCTACTACAATTTTATTCACGTCCGTTTGCCTATCTTGGGGCGTCGCTACCCGAAAGGGATTGACAACCCCTTTTACACGTCGGGTTGCGAGTATTTATTATTTGTGTGCAGGTGATGTTTACGTTGTGTTGCTTGGTTCTCCTACTGGTTCGATAACCTTGGTTTCATCACTGAGGGAAATACCTACCGCCGCTGTGCTGCATCATCCCTTCCTCTTTGGGGAAATACTAACGTAGCTTCAAGCCGCCATCAATATGCTGAATCGTGGATACTAGGTTAAACATATTTACAAAAATATAACAAGTTGAGTTCATACCCGTTTCTCTCTGCCACAGCCAGTTCATCAAATATCGTCATTATTGTTTTTCACTTGCACGACATAATGATATGAAAATAATAATAGTGCAAGGGTGCCGTGGACTAAGCTGGAATCTGCGAACATTTTATTTAAAAGGAGAAGACAAGGTAATTTGGGCTCTTTGTTAGATCAATAGCAATGCATATGAGAGCCACTCAATATTTTCATCGTGGTCTTCTCCTTGGTACGACTCAATAAAAAGAAAAGAATTTCAGAGAGACACACTGAAATATTTTTAGAGTTTTTAGTTTTTCTTGAAGAAAGCAAATTAAAGAAGGGAAAACAAAAACGAGAAAAACTATTTACACGGGAAAGCTCCCAACAAGCAAAAACAAGAATCGGGAAATCATTTTGGGTTTTCTTTTTAATAATACTACTAATTAAACTAGAAATAAAAACCGAAAAGAAGCAAGAAATATTTTTTGTTTTTTCTCAAAGTTTTTCGGACACACAAAAAGAAAGCGAGAAAATAAATCTAGCATGGATAATACAATGAAAAAGTGGGAACTGCGACAACTGAAATGAAATGTGTGAACATGAATGTAATATCGTTGGAAATACGTACTCCCCCAAGCTTAGGCTTTTGGCCTAGCTTGGTAATCACCATCTGTGGCCTGGGTAATAATCTGAATGATAGCTCATGGAGGCTCTTGGTGCGACCAACTCAGCCCGTCTTGTGGCCTCGACCTCCACATTGTACGCGCGGGCCTCGCTCTCAAGAACGTAGTACCTTCTCTTACTGTCATAGTCAAAAAGAGCAGGTGCAGGCAAGACAACAGGTACAATGGGTTCTTTATGAAATCTCAAGTTATAAGTATAATCATCGATTGTGCCTGTGAGGAACTTATGACGTTTCATGGCCCCAAAATCTAAATACTGAGTGGGTAGGATGGGATTATCAGGAAGAGGTGTCACACCAACCTCTTTAGCTAAACGAGAAGCATAAATCCCACCATAAAAGTGACCACTCACTACTAGGGAAAATCTTATAGGCAGACGCTTAATAGTGATGACCCACAAGTACAGGGGATCTATCGTAGTCCTTTCGATAAGTAAGAGTGTCGAACCCAACGAGGAGCAGAAGGAAATGACAAGCGGTTTTCAGTAAGGTATTCTCTGCAAGCACTGAAATTATCGGTAACAGATAGTTTTGTGATAAGGTAATTTGTAACGGGTAACAAGTAACAAAAGTAAACAAGGTGCAGCAAGGTGACCCAATCCTTTTTGAAGCAAAGGACAAGCCTGGAAAACTCTTATATAAAGGAAAGCGCTCCCGAGGACACATGGGAATTATTGTCAAGCTAGTTTTCATCATGCTCATATGATTCGCGTTCGTTACTTTGATAATTTGATATGTGGGTGGACCGGTGCTTGGGTGCTGCCCTTCGTTGGACAAGAATCCCACTTATGATTAACCCCTATTGCAAGCATCCACAACTACAAAAGAAGTATTAAGGTAAACCTAACCATAGCATTAAACAGATGGATCCAAATCAGCCCCTTATGAAGCAACGCATACACTAGGGTTTAAGCTTCTGTCACTCTAGCAACCCATCATCTACTTATTACTTCCCAATGCCTTCCCCTAGGCCCAAATAATGGTGAAGTGTCATGTAGTCGACGTTCACATAACACCACTAGAGGAAAGACAACATACATCTCATCAAAATATCAAACGAATACCAAATTCACATGACTACTTATAGCAAGACTTCTCCCATGTCCTCAGGAACAAACGTAACTACTCACAAATCATATTCATGTTCATAATCAGAGGGGTATTAATATGCATAAAGGATCTGAACATATGATCTTCCACCGAATAAACCAACTAGCATCAACTACAAGGAGTAATCAACACTACTAGCAACCCACAGGTACCAATCTGAGGTTTTGAGACAAAGATCGGATACAAGAGATGAACTAGGGTTTGAGATGAGATGGTGATGGTGAAGATGTTGATGGAGATTGATCCCCTCCCGATGAGAGGATCGATGGTGATGACGATGGTGATGATTTCTCCCTCCCGGAGGGATGTTTCCGTGATAGAACAGCTCCGCTGGAGCCCTAGATTGGTTCCGCCAAGGTTCCGCTTCGAGACGGCGGCGCTTTGTCCCGAAAGCTTCCTTCTCATTTTTTTCAGGGCGAAAGACTTCATACAGCAAAAGATGGGCACTGGAGGCCTGCCAGGGGGCCCACGCGGTAGGGCGCGCGCCCCCCACCCTCGTGGCCAGGGTGTGCCCCCCTTCGGTTGATTATTTCGCCAGTATTTTTTATTAATTCCAAAAAGTGCCTCCGTGAAGTTTCAGGACTTTTGGAGTTGTGCAGAATAGGTCTCTAATATTTGCTCCTTTTCCAGCCCAGAATTCCAGTTGCCGGCATTCTCCCTGTTCGTGTAAAACTTGTAAAATAAGAGAGAATAGGCATAAGTATTGTGACATAATGTGTAATAGCAGTCCATAATGCAATAAATATCGATATAAAAGCATGATGCAAAATGGACGTATCAACACCCCAAGCTTAGACCTCCCTTGTCCTCAAGCGGAAGCCGATAACGAAAATATGTCCACATGTTTAGAGATAGAGGTGTCGATAAAATAAATACGGACATGAGGGCATCATGATCATTCTTATAACAGCAACATATATATATATATATATATATATATATATGTTGTCATATGATATCTTATGCTAAAGTAACAATTTATTCACAATGTCAAGTATGAATCAGAAACTTCATTGAAAACTAACAAACTATGATCTTGGTCATTGAAGCAATTGCAATTTATCATAACATCGGAAAGAGTCAATATAAGAGTTTTTCAGCAAGTCCACATACTCAACTATCATTTAGTCTTTCACAATTGCTAACACTCATGCAATACTTATGGGTATGGAGTTTTAATCGGACACAGAGAAAGATAGAGGCTTATAGTGTTGCCTCCCAACCTTTTACCTCAATGGTAATGTCAACAATAATAGTTCATGATAACTTACATCCAATTGGATATATATATCAGGATCCTTCCAACACAGTGTGCTTGCCAAAGGATAAAATGTAAAAAGGAAAGGTGAGAATCACCATGACTCTTGCATAAGGTATAAGATAAAAATAAAAGGCAGGCCCTTCGCAGAGGGAAGTAGAGGTTGTCATGTGCTTTTATGGTTGGATGCACAAAATCTTAATGTGAAAGAACGTCACTTTATATTGCCACTTGTGATAGGGACCTTTATTATGCAGTTCGTCGCTTTTATTGCTTCCATATCACAAGATCGTATAAAGCTTATTTTCTCCACACTAATAAATCATACATATTTAGAGAGCAATTTTTATTGCATGCAACAATGACAACTTACTTGAAGGATCTTACTCAATCCATAGGTAGATATGGTGGACTCTCATGGCAAAACCGGGTTTAAGGATATTCGGAAGCACAAGTAGTATCTCTACTTGGTGCAAAGAATTTGGCTAGCATGAGGGGGAAAGGCAAGCTCAACATGTTGGATGATCCATGACAATATACTTTATTTCGGATATAAGAAAACATAACCCATTACGTTGTCTTCCTTGTCCAACATCAACTTTTAGCATATTTTAATGAGTGCTCACAATCATAAAAGATGTCCAAGATAGTATATTTATATGTGAAAACCTCTCTTTCTTTATTACTTCCTATTAATTGCAACGATGACCAAAACTATGTTTGTCAACTCGCAACAACTTTTATTCATCATACTCTTTTATATGTGAAGTCATTACTCTCCATAAGATCAATATGATCTCTTTAATTCTTTTTATTCTTTCTTTTTACTATTATTCCCTCAAGATGATAGCAAAATAACCAAGCCCTTGACTCAAAACTAATCTTTATTATATATAGCTCACGTACTCGATTACATAGAAGGATCATAAAGCATAACTCAAAACTAGATCATACTAAAAACTTTATTCTACTAGATCAAGATATTACCAAAAGGATCGAACTGAGAAAAACAGTAAAGATAGAAGTGTGATGGTGATACGATACCGGGGAACCTCCCCCAAGCTTGGCTGTTGCCAAGGGGAGTGCCCATACCCGTGTGTTTATGTCTCTTTCTTGGAAGTGGTGATGTGATATTCTTGGCGATGATGCCTCTCAGGATACGATTCTCTTCCTCGAGCTTATTGACTTGCTGCTTGAGGTCCATTATTTCCTTATGGAGCTTGCCCGTGATGGCTAAAGCTCCTTTCACCCATGGATGTTGCATAGCTGCGGGAGAACAACTAACACTCTTTTTCATATTTTCATAAGAAAGAAATCTAACATTGGAAGGGATGACCGAGTTTGGAATACCTGAGCTCTGTAGTTCCCCCATCGTGAATCCGGCTCGGAAATGAGAAGTAACTTCTTGATCCTCTTCCATGGCATCTATCCTTTTCAAATCAGAGTCCATCTCTTCCTCCTTTGACGTCCCAAAGTGGTTAGCATCACTATTTGCTCCTGGTCCCGGTGTCGGATGAGACACCCGACTCTCCCCGATTGACTCTTGAGAAGACATCTTGCTCTAATCTGCGGTAGAAACAACTCAAAATTAAAAACAGAGGATATTTGCGTGGTACGGTGGTCAAAACCTTCGGGAGATTATATAATGAATTTTTACCGACCAAAAGAAGTATCGTGCAAGAAAACGGAGTCCGGAGAGCACACAAGGTGCCCATGAGGCAGGGGGCGCGCCCTCCACCCTCGTGGATGCCTCGTGTCCTCTTCAGACTACTTCTTATTTTCCTATTTTCTTAAATATTCCAAAACGGAGAAAAATTGCTATTAGAACTGTTTTGGAGTCGGTTTACTTACCGTACCACATACCTATTCCTTCTCGGAGTCTGAAACGTTCTGGGAAGTGTCCCTTATGTATTGCTCCGAGGTTACAGTTTCAATAACATTAGTTTCAACGTTTATGGAATTACGTGAGATATAATATTTGATTCTTTGACCGTTCACCACCTCTGGATTTGTGCCTTCGAAGTTGTTGATTTTTATGGCACCAGAACGATAGACCTCCTCGATAACGTAAGGACCTTCCCATTTAGAGAGGAGTTTTCCTGCAAAAAATCTTAAACGAGAGTTGTATAACAAGACATAATCACCTACATTAAACTCATGCTTTTGTATCCTTTTGTCATGCCATCTTTTAACTTTTTCTTTAAACAGTTTGGCATTCTCATAGGCCTGGGTTCTCCACTCATCAAGTGAGCTAATGACAAATAATCTCTTCTCACCGGCAAGTTTGAAATCATAATTGAGCTCTTTAATGGCCCAATATGCCTTATGTTCTAGTTCGAGAGGTAAATGACATGCTTTTCCATAAACCATTTTATACAGAGACATACCCATAGGATTTTTATATGCAGTTCTATAGGCCCATAATGCATCATCAAGTTTCTTGGACCAATTCTTTCTAGATCTATTAACAGTCTTTGCAAAATTAATTTAATCTCTCTATTACTCAGTTCTACTTGACCACTAGACCGTGGGTGGTATGGAGATGCAATTCTATGATTAACATCATACTTAGCAAGCATTTTACGAAAAGCACCATGAATAAAATGTGAACCACCATCAGTCATTAAGTATCTAGGGACTCCAAACCTCGGAAAAATAACTTCTTTAAGCATCTTAATAGAGGTGTTATGATCAGCACTACTAGTTGGAATAGCTTCTACCCACTTAGTAACGTAATCAACAGCAACTAAAATATGTGTATACCCATTAGAGGAAGGAAACGGTCCCATATAATCAAAGCCCCAAACATCAAATGGTTCAATAACAAGTGAATAGTTCATAGGCATTTCTTGACGTCTACTAATATTACCAATTCTTTGACATTCATCACAAGACAAGACAAACTTACGGGCATCTTTGAAGAGAGTAGGCCAATAAAAACCGGATTGCAATACCTTATGTGCAGTTCTATCTCCAGCGTGGTGTCCTCCATAAGCCTCGGAGTGACACTTGCGTAGGATCTGTTCCTGTTCATGCTCAGGTACACAACGTCTAATAACACCATCTACTCCTTCTTTATAAAGGTGTGGGTCATCCCAGAAGTAATGTCTTAAATCATAGAAAAACTTTTCTTTTGCTGGTATGTGAAACTAGGTGGTATAAATTTAGCAACAATGTAATTAGCATAATCAGCATACCATGGAGCAGTACGAGAAGCATTTATGACAGCTAATTGTTCATCAGGAAAGCTATCATCAATAGGTAGTGGGTCATCAAGAACATTCTCTAACCTAGATAAGTTGTCTGCAACGGGGTTCTCGGCTCCCTTTCTATCAATAATATGCAAATCAAATTCTTGTAGTAGGAGAACCCATCTAATAAGTCTAGGTTTAGCATCTTTCTTTTCCATAAGATATTTAATAGCAGCATGATCAGTGTGAACAGTTACTTTAGAATCAACAATATAAGGTCTGAACTTATCACAAGCAAATACAACTGCTAAAATTCTTTTTCAGTAGTAGCATAATTTCTCTAGGCACTGTCTAGAGTTTTACTAGCATATTGGATAACATTTAATTTCTTATCAACTCTTTGTCCTAGAACAACACCTACGGCACAATCACTAGCATCACACATAATTTCAAAGGGTAAATTCCAATCAAGTGGCTAAACAATAGGTGCAGAAATCAAGGCTTTCTTAAGTATTTCAAATGCTTCTACACAATCATCATCAAAGACAAAAGGAACATCTTTTTGTAAGAGATTAGTCAGAGGCCTAGAAATTTTTGAGAAGTCTTTAATGAACCTCCTATAAAACCGGCATGACCAAGGAAACTTCTTATACCTTTAATGTCCTTAGGACACGGCATCTTTTCAATAGCATCAACTTTAGCTTTATCAACTTCAATACCTCTTTCAGAAATTTTATGCCCCAAGACAATACCTTCATTAACCATAAAGTGGCACTTCTCCCAATTCAAGACAAGATTAGTTTCTTCACATCTCTGCAAAACTCGATCAAGGTTGCTTAAGCAATCATCAAAAGAAGTTCCATACACGGAGAAATCATCCATGAAAACCCCAACAATCTTTTCACAAAAGTCAGAGAATATAGCAGTCATACATCTTTGAAAGGTAGCAGGTGCATTGCATAAACCAAAAGGCATACGTCTATAAGCAAAGGTACCAAAAGGGCAAGTAAAAGTGGTCTTTTCTTGATCCTCTTTTGACACAGGTATTTGAGAGAAACCAGAATAACCATCTAGAAAGCAAAAATGTGTATGTTTGGATAATCTTTCTAGCATTTGATCAATAAAAGGTAAAGGGTAATGATCCTTTTTAGTAGCTTTATTTAGTTTGCGGAAATCAATTACCATTCTATAACCTGTAACAATTCTTTGTGGGATCAATTCATCTTTATCATTAGGAACAACAGTAATACCTCCCTTCTTAGGGACACAATGGACAGGACTTACCCACTGACTATCAGCAACGGGATAAATTATACCTGCCTCCAGAAGCTTTAGTATTTCTTTTCTTACCACTTCTTTCATCTTAGGATTTAACCGTCGTTGGTGATCAACAACCGGTTTAGCGTCTTTCTCCAATTTTATTTTGTGCTGGCATAGAGTGGGACTAATGCCCTTAAGATCATCAAGAGTATATCCAATAGCAGCACGGTGCTTCTTCAGAGTTTTCAATAATTTCTCTTCTTCCTTGCTCTGAAAGGTTAGCACTAATAATAACAGGATATATCTTCTGTTCATCAAGATAAGCATATTTAAGAGTATCAGGTAATGGTTTAAGCTCAAACACGGGATCACCCTTGGGTGGAGGAGGATCCCCTAAAATTTCAACAGGTAAGTTGTGTTTCAAAATAGGTCCATGTTTAAAGAATACTTCATCTATTTCCCTTCTTTCATTCATGAACATATCATTTTCTTGGTCTAGCAAATATTGTTCTAAAGGATCATTAGGAGGTACGGCAATGGAAGCAAGACCAATAATTTCATCTTTACTAGGCAATTCTTTATCATGGGGTTGTCTACGAAATTTAGCAAAGTTAAAATCATGAGACATATCCCCTAAGCCAATAGTAACAATATCCTTTTCGCAGTCTATCCTAGCATTAACAGTATTCAAGAAGGGTCTACCAAATATAATGGGACAAAAGTCATCTTGTGGGGAACCAAGAACAAGAAAATCAGTAGGATATTTAACTTTACCACACAAGACTTCAACATCTCTAACAATCCCAACTGGTGAAATAGTATCTCTATTGGCAAGCTTAATTGTAACGTCAATACCTTCTAACTCAGCAGGTGCAATATCATGCATAATTTCTTCGTGTAAATAATGAGGTATTGCACTCGCACTAGCACCCATATCACATAAGCCATGATAGCAATGATCTCCTATTTTAATAGAAATAACAGGCATGCCTACAACAGGTCTATGTTTATTTTTAGTATCGGGTCTAGCAATTCTAGCAGCTTCATCACAGAGGTAAATAACATGCCCATCAATATTATCGACTAAGAGATCTTTAACCATAGCAATTTTAGGCTCAACTTTAATTTGCTCATAGGCTTTGGGTGTTCTAATATTACTTTTGTTGACCACAGTTGAAGATTTAGCATGATCCTTTATTCTAACAGGGAAAGGTGGTTTCTCAATATAAGCGGTAGGAACAATAGGATCAACATTGTAAGTGATAGTCTTTTCTTCAACTTTAACAGGTTCAACTACTTTTACTTCAATGGGAGGATGATATTTAAACCACTTCTCCTTAGGGAGATCAACATGAGTAGCAAATGATTCACAGAAAGAATCTACTATCTCAGAGTCAAGTCCATATTTAGTGCTAAATTCACGAAAAGCATCGGTATCCATAAAAGATTTAAGACAATCAAACTTAGGTGTTATACCTGACTCCTTACCTTCGTCGAGTTCCTAATCTTCAGAGTTGTGTTTAATTCTTTCCAACAAATCCCATCTGAATTCAATAGTCTTCATCATAAAAGAACCAGTACAAGAAGTATCGAGCATGGAGCGATTATTGAGAGAAAGCCAAGCACAATTTTTTTGAATAATAATTTCTCTTGAGACCTCATGATTGGGGCATGAATATAACATTGACTTAAGCCTCCCCCAAGCTTGAGCGATGCTTTCTCCTTCGCGAGGCCAAAAATTATATATATAATTATGATCACGATGAACCAGATGCATAGGATAAAACTTCTGATGAAATTCCACTTTCAATCGGCTGTAGTTCCATGATCCAATATCATCGCATAGCCTAAACCATGTCAGTGCCTTTCCCTTCAAAGATAAAGGGAAGACCTTCTTCTTGATAACATCGTCAAGCATACCTGCAAGCTTAAATAATCCACAAACTTCATCCACATAGATTAGGTGCAAATCGGGATGTAATGTTCCATCTCCTGTAAAAGGATTAGCTAGCAGTTTCTCTATCATACCCGAAGGAATTTCAAAGTAAACATTTTCAGTAGGTTCAGTAGGTTGAGGAGCAACTCTTTGCTCTACTGGTCGGGGTGAAGATACCCCAAACAAGCCCCTTAAAGGATTACTTTCCATAGTAACAAGTGACGGTAAATTTCAGCACACTATATAAATTTTTCCTTACCAAAGGCGCTTCACTCCCCGGCAACGGCGCCGGAAAAGAGTCTTGATGACCCACAAGTATAGGGGATCTATCGTAGTCCTTTCGATAAGTAAGAGTGTCAAACCCAACAAAGAGCAGAAGGAAATGACAAGCGGTTTTCAGTAAGGTATTCTCTGCAAGCACTGAAATTATCGGTAACAGATAGTTTTGTGATAAGGTAATTTGTAACAGGTAACAAGTAACAAAAGTAAAAAAGGTGCAGCAAGGTGGCCCAATCCTTTTTGTAGCAAAGGACAAGCCTGGACAAACTCTTATATAAAGGAAAGCGCTCCCGAGGACACATGGGAATTATCGTCATGCTAGTTTTCATCATGCTCATATGATTCGCGTTCGTTACTTTGATAATTTGATATGTGGGTGGACCGGTGCTTGGGTGCTGCCCTTCGTTGGACAAGCAGCCCACTTATGATTAACCCCTATTGCAAGCATCCGCAACTACAAAAGACGTATTAAGGTAAACCTAACCATAGCATGAAACAGATGGATCCAAATCAGCCCCTTACGAAGCAACGCATAAACTAGGTTTTAAGCTTCTGTCACTCTAGCAACCCATCATCTACTTATTACTTCCCAATGCCTTCCCCTAGGCTCAAATAATGGTGAAGTGTCATGTAGTCGACGTTCACATAACACCACTAGAGGAAAGACAACATACATCTCATCAAAATATCGAATGAATACCAAATTCACATGACTACTTATAGCAAGACTTCTCCCATGTCCTCAGGAACAAACGTAACTACTCACAAATCATATTCATGTTCATAATCAGAGGGGTATTAATATGCATAAAGGATCTGAACATATGATCTTCCACCGAATAAACCAACTAGCATCAACTACAAGGAGTAATCAACACTACTAGCAACCCACAGGTACCAATCTGAGGTTTTGAGACAAAGATCGGATACAAGGGATGAACTAGGGTTTGAGATGAGATGCTGCTGGTGAAGATGTTGATGGAGATTGACCCCCTCCCGATGAGAGGATCTATGGTGATGACGATCGTGATGATTTCCCCCTCCCGGAGGGATGTTTCCCCGGCAGAACAGCTCCGTCGGAGCCCTAGATTGGTTCCGCCAAGGTTCCGCCTCGAGACGGTGGCGCTTCGTCCTGAAAGCTTCCTTCTCATTTTTTCAGGGCGAAAGACTTCATATAGCAAAAGATGGGCACCGGAGGCCTGCCAGGGGGGCCACGAGGCAGGGGCGTTCCCAGGGGGTAGGGCGCACCCCCACCCTCGTGGCCAGGGTGTGGCCCCCCTTAGGTTGATTCTTTCGCTAGTATTTTTTAATAATCCCAAAAAGTGCCTCCGTGAAGTTTCAGGACTTTTGGAGTTGTGCAGAATAGGTCTCTAATATTTGCTCCTTTTCCTGCCCAGAATTCCAGCTGCCGGCATTCTCCCTCTTCGTGTAAACCTTGTAAAATAAGAGAGAACAGGCATAAGTATTGTGACATAATGTGTAATAACAGCCCATAATGCAATAAATATCGATATAAAAGCATGATGCAAAATGGACGTATCGACTAGTAGCGTGGGTTTATACCCCTCGCTACTTCTACTTACTAGTAGCACGGGTTTTTAACCCCCGCTACTACTAAGTTGATAGTAGTAGCACGGGTTTATAACCCTCGCTACTACTAAGTGGTCTCTGTCGTGCCCCCCGGGACATTCCATAGTAGTAGCAAGGGGTATAAACCCGTGTTACTACTAAGTTGATAGTAGTAGCATGGGTTTATAACTCTCGCTACTACTAAGTGGTTTCTACCGTGCGCCACCCAGGACATGCCATAGTAGTAGCGAGGGGTATAAACCCGTGCTACTACTATCGACCCAAGACATGTGTACACATAGCGTGAGGAGGCCCAAATCCAAACCCGCCACACTCTTCTGATTCCCCTTCTCCTCCCACCCGCGATTCCCTTCCTCACCCACCGCCACTACCGGCCTCGCACCTCGGTGCCACTCACAAATCCGGTGACCTCCTCTCGCACTGCAGACCCCTCCCCTCCCCCTCCATCCTCCTTCTTCTCCGCTGTTGGAAGGAGAGGGAAACCAGCAGAGCGTCGTCCATGGCGGCGGCCAGATCCGCCATGGACGCAGCCAGTTGCACCTCTTCGCTGGGTCAAGGGTCCCATGACAAGCAGCAGCAGGTCACCGGGCTTCATCTAGGGTTTCGGGCATCGGCTCCAACTCCGGCGGGCACCGATGAGTTCCTCCTCCTACTGCTCTCTATCTCTCTCTTCCTCTTTCTAATAATTTTCTCTTGTTTTGTAACAGTAGTAGAAGAGAGGTGCGGGCACAAGTTGGGTGGGGAAGCACCATAACCATGGACAACTTCATCCCCTCCAGGACTAGTAGCATCCATGGATGGAGAGGACGATGACGCCTATCAGAAGCAGCCGCTATGGATCGAATTTAATTCTTTAATTCTCAATTAGTTAGTAGTATCGCAGGGCCCTGACCCGCGCTACAACTAAGTAGTAGTAGCGCGGGTGGAAATCGCGCTACTACTACTAGAAGTAGCAGTAGCGCGGGTACCACCCGCGCTACTGCTAAAAGTTAGCTGTAGCACCCTAGCAGTAGCGCAGGCCCCCGCGCTACTGCTAGGCAATTACCCCGCGCTACTACTAGGGGTTTCCCTAGTAGTGACTACCAGCGTTGTGTTGCAATCTCCGTGCAACAATCGCTCCAAGATTATAACGTTTAACTCCGGTCAGGGCAGTGTGTATGAGGCTCAAGTCAGGGGCACATAATGTGCTGCAATCTTGCTTGCCCACGATGCATTTGCCATAAGAGTGCAAAGTAATGAATTGATGGGAAATGAATACTTTTGATTCTACCTTATGTCACTCCTCTATCCTCACCATAACAAAGACTAGTCAGAAATGACTCATACTCAGATCTTGGTGGCTTGTCTAGCGAACCCCAATACGTAATTTTGCAGGCATCACAGAACATGCTCAGAGGCATGGTAAATGGATGATCATAAAGGCTAAACGAAACTCTAGACTCATGAGGAAAATATTTAAATTTCTTAGTAAAAGTTTCTGTGAGGTTGAGATGCTGGATGCACTTATCTGCAATGTAGGGGCCAAGCTCGGCGTTTTGAACATATTGCTCAAATTCTTCCTTAATGCCTGCGCTTACCATGAAATTGTTACACGGCCATAGGCATGATTTGATAGCGGTGTCCCGCGTTACGCTTGTGCTTGGTTCAACATAAGACCGACGTATCGAGCCACTACTAGATGATGCCTACGTAGACCTCCTCCTCGAAGAACTCCTAAAGAATTGCATTTTTATTGGAGAAAAATTTCTGAGAAATTTTGGGACACAAAATTTTTGTCAATAAAACTTCATAAGATTGATAGCAACTACTCATAAGGATGCATACAGGCCATATCCAGCATTCAAACTACTTAGAACTCTAAGAATTCAACATGCAAGCTCATCTATAGCAGCACCAAGAGTAGCTAATTATTCAAAATATAAACCACTAAAGCAAAAACTAATTGGAGCAAAGGAGGAGTCACATACCAAGTAGCAATCCCCCAACACAGTTTCGAAAACTGAGCTTTGAGCAAAGAGATCGAAATCCGTGGGTGTGAGAGCAAGAACGCGCGAGAGAGAGAGAGCTATGGTGATTTTTTTCTGGAGGTAGAAGATGACATGGGCCAAAGAAGTGAGGGGACCCATGTGGGGACCATAACCAACCAGGGTGCGCCTGGGTTGCTCGCGTGCCCTGGTGTCTTGTGGTCACCAGGTGCACCCCCTCTGATGTTATTTGCACTAGAAATTCAGAAATATTAAGAAAAAAGTCGTATTAAATTTTCAGGGCATTCTGAGAACTTTGATTTTTGGGTCATTTTTATTGCACGGGAAATTCAGAAAACATGCAAAACATGGCATTTTATTTTATTTAACTAAGAAAAATAGAAAACAAAAGTTGGGAGCAGAAGGTTGTGCTTACTAAATTCATCGACTTCATACCTCTCAAAAATGATCCATTAATAAGGTTGATGAAGTCTTATTAACAACCACCTTCGATTAGCATGAAACCGAAGAACTTTCGTAAAACAATAAGTTACCTCAACAGGGATATGCATGTCCCCAACAATAAGCATTTCATATTTCTTTTTGGCAGTAGGTAGAGGTAGTTGAAAACTTCCAATAGTGAGTGTCGAAGATTTTTCAATAACATTAATACCATTCACTTGGAATTGTTTCTTCAGAAAGTGCACCGTATGCTCATTACCATTGATATGAAAAGTGGCCTTGCTTTTATTGGAATCAATAACAGCCCCTACACTATTCAAAAGGGTCTACAAGGGATAATCAACATGTTGTCATCCTTGGGCATCTCAAGTATAACAAAGCATGTTAAGATAGTAACATTTGCAACAACAATGGGCACATCCTCACAAATACCATAGGTATGTCAGTTGATTGATCAGCCATTTACAAAGATATTTCAGTAGGAGGTGTGAGTTTATTCCAATCAAGTCTTTTATATAAAGAGAAAGGCATAACACTAACACCAGCTCCTAAATCACACAAAGCAGTTTTAACATAATTTCTTTTGATGGAGCAAGGTATAGTTGGTATTCCTGGATCTCCAAGTTTTTTAGGTACTCCATCCTTAAAAGAATAATTAGCAAGCATGGTGGAGATTTCAGCTTCCAGTATCTTTCTCTTATTAGTGATGATGTCTTTCATGTATTTTGTGTAAGGGGCCATCTTTAAAATATTAGTCAAGCAAGTGCGCAAAAAGACCAGCCTAAGCATTTCAGCAAAGTGTTCAAATTCTTCATTATCTTTTTTCTTAGTTGGTTTATGTGGAAAGGGCATGGGTTTTTGAACCCATGGTTCTCTTTCTCTTTGATGTTTCCTAGCAACAAAGTCTCTTTTATCACATCTTTTTTTTAGGTTGTGGGTTATCAAGATCAACAGCTGGTTCTATTTCAACATCATTATCTGGTTGTTTATCATTGTCTGGTTGAGTGTCTTCATGAACATCATCATTATCTTTTTCATTATCACTAGATGCATGTTCATTCCCAGATTGAGGTTCAGCATCAGAAATAGAGACATCATTATTATTTTCAGGAGGTTTTTCTATTTCAGGTTCATTAGAGGTTTGCAAAGTCCTATCATTTTTCTTTTTCTTCCTCTTTTTAGAAGGACTAGGTGCATCAGTGTTAATTCTTTGAGAGTCTTGTTCAATTCTTTTAGGGTGTCCCTCAGGATAAAGTGGTTCCTTAGTCATTCTACCTCCTCTAGTCATTACTCTAACAACATGATCATTCATATTATCGTTCATTTCATTAAGCAATTCTCTTTGAGATTTAGCAACTTGTTATAACTGAGTTTGAACCATAGAAGCATGCTTTCCCACACCCCTAACATCATTAGTAATTCTAAATAACAAGTCACTCAAGCGAGCAATCATATCAGAATTATATTTCAATTGTTTCATAACATTTGCATTGAAGTTATCTTGTTTTCTAATGTAATTGTCAAACTCATAAAGGCATTGACTAGGATGTTTATTGTAAGGTATGTCACTTTCATCAAATTTCGTTAAAAGAGTTTACCTCTACCACCTTTGGTGGTAGTGGTGTGTCAAGTCCATGTATTTCTTCAATAGGAGGTAAATTTTTAACATCTTCGGCTTTAATACCCTTTTCCTTCATAATTTTCTTTGCCTCTTGCATATCTTTAGGACTGAGATATAAGATACCCCTCTTCTTCGGAGTGATTTTAGGCGGTAGTTCAGGAAGAGTTCGATCATCATAATTTTTCAATATATTATTCAATAATTCCTCAGCTTGTTCACCAGTTCGTCCCCTGAAAACACAACCAACACAACAATCTATGAAGTCCCTAGAAGCATCGGTTAGTCCATTATAGAAGATATCAAGTATTTCATTTTTCTTGAGTGGATGATCAGGCAAATCATTAAGCAATTGGAGAAGCCTCCCCCAAGCTTGTGGGAGACTCTCTTCTTCAATTTGTGCAAAGTTAAATATTTCCTGTAAGGCAGCTTGTTTCTTATGAGCAGGAAAATATTTTTTCACAGAAGTAATATATCATATCCTGGGGACTACGCACACAACCAGAAGCAAGAGAATTTTACCATATCTTAGCATCACCCTTTAATGAGAACGAAAATAATTTGAGGATATAATAGTAGCGGATTTTCTCATCATGAGCAAAAAGGGTGGCTATATCATTTAATTTAGTAAGATGTGCCACAACAGTTTTAGTTTCATAGCCATGGAAAGGATCAGATTCAACCAAAGTGATTAACTCTGGGTCAACTGAGAATTCATAATCCTTATCGGTAACAAATATAGGTGAAGTAGCAAACTTAGGATCACATTTCATCCTAGCATTCAAAGATTTTTCTTTCAGTTTGCATAGTAATTTCATAAGATCATCTCTATCGTTGCAAGCAAGAAAGACTCTAGCTACCTGATCCTCATCCATACATAACCCTCGGGTATCTTAGGCAATTCATATCTAGGAGAGCTAGGTCTAACAGGTTGAAATTGGTGATGGAGGATGGTTGATGATGATGACGGCGACGGATTCCCCTCTCCGGAGCCCCGAACGGACTCTAGATCAGCCCTCCCGAGAGAGTTTAGGGCTTGACGGCGGCTCCGTATCGTAAAACGCGATGAATCCTTCTCTCTGATTTTTTTTCTCTCCGAACATGAATATATAGAGTTGGAGTTGAGGTCGGTGGAGCACCAGGGGGCCCACGAGGCAGGGGGCGCGCCCCCCACCCTCATGGACAGGGTGTGGGCCCCCTGGTCTTGATTCTTTCGCCAGTATTTTTTATTAATTCCAAAAATAATCTCCGTGAAGTTTCAGGTCATTCCGAGATCTTTTGTTTCTGCACAAAAATAACACCATGGCAATTCTGCTGAAAACAGCGTCAGTCCAGGTTAGTTCCATTCAAATCATGCAAGTTAGAGTCCAAAACAAGGGCAAAAGTGTTTGGAAAAGTAGATACGACGGAGACGTATCAACCCCCCCAAGCTTAAACCTTTGCTTGTCCTGAAGCAATTCAGTTGATAAATTGAAAGTGATAAAGAAAAACTTTTATAAACTCTGTTTGCTCTTGTTATTGTAAATATGTAAAGCCAGCATTCAAGTTTTCAACAAAGATCATGACTAACCATGTTCACAATAACACTTAGGTCTCATGTTTACTCATATCAATGGCATAATCAACTAGCGAGCAATAATAATAAATCTCGGATGACAACACTTTCTCAAAACAATCATAATATGATATAACAAGGTGGTGTCTCGCTAGCCCTTTCTGAGACCGCAAAACATAAATGCAGAGCACCTTTAAAGATCAAGGACTGACTAGACATTGTAATTCATGGTAAAGGAGATCCAGTCATAGTCATACCCAATATAAATTAATAATAATGGATGCAAATGACAGCGGTGCTCTCCAACTGGTGCTTTTTAATAAGAGGGTGATGAATCAACATAAAAGTAAATGGATAAGCCCTTCGCAGAGGGAAGCAGGGATTTGTAGAGGTGCCAGAGCTCGATTTTAAAATAGAGATAAATAATATTTTGAGTGGTATACTTTCATTGTCAACATAACAACCGAGAGAACTCGATATCTTCCATGCTACACACAATATAGGCGGTTCCCAAACAGAATGGTAAAGTTTATACTCCCCCTCCACCAACAAACATCAATCTATGGCTTGTCCGAAACAACGGGTGCCTCCAACTAACAACAATCCTAGGGGAGTTTTGTTTGCAATTATTTTGATTTGATTTGCTTAAAGCATGGGACTGGGCATCACGGTGACCAGCCATTTTCTCGCGAGTGAGGAGCGGAGTCCACTCCTCTTGAGAATAACCCGCCTAGCATGGAAGATACAGACAACCCTAGTTTATACATGAGCTATTCGAGCATACAAAACAAAATTTCATTTGAAGGTTTAGAGTTTGGCACATACAAATTTACTTGGAACGGCAGGTAGATACTGCTTATAGGAAGGTATGGTGGACTCATATGGAATAACTTTGGGGTTTAAGGAATTGGATGCACAAGCAGTATTCCCGCTTAGTACAAGAGAAGGCTAGCAAAAGACTGGGAAGCGACCAGCTAGAGAGCGACAACAGTCATGAACATGCATTAAAATTAATAAACATTGAGTGCAAGCATGAGTAGGATATAATCCACCATGAACATAAATATCGTGGAGGCTATGTTGATTTTGTTTCAACTACATGTGTGAACATGTGCCAAGTCGAGTCACTCGAATCATTCAAAGGAGGATACCACCCTACTATACCACATCACAACCATTTTAATAGCATGTTGGCACGCAAGATAAACCATTATAAACTCCTAGCTAATTAAGCATGGCATAAGCAACTATAATCTCTAATTGTTATTGCAAACATGTTTATTCATAATAGGCTAAATCAGGAACGATGAACTTATCATATTTACAAAAACAAGAGAGGTCGAGTTCATACCAGCTTTTCTCATCTCAATCAGTCCATCATATATCATCATTATTGCCTTTCACTTGCACGACTGAACGGTGTGTATAATAATAATAGTGCACGTGCATTGGACTAAGCTGGAATCTGCAAGCATTCAATAAACAGGAGAAGACAAAGTAATATGGGCTCTTGGTTAAATCAACAATAATGCATATAAGAGCCACTTCAACATTTTAGTCATGGTCTTCTCCTTTCGACCCCCAAGGAAAAGAAAGGAAATAAAACTGTTTACATGGGAAAGCTCCCAACAAGCAAAAGAAGAACATGCAATCTTTTTGGGTTTTCTTTTAATTATTATTACTACAGGCATGGAAAGTAAACTAGCTAAAAGCTACAACTAATTTTTTTGTTTTTTCTTAAGGTTTTTCAAACACACAAGAAGAAAGCATAAAAAGGAAAATAAACTAGCATGGATAATACAATGAAAAAGTATGAGCACCGACAACTAGCATGAGTGTGTGAACATGAATGTAATGTTGGTGAGAAATACGTACTCCCCCAAGCTTAGGCTTTTGGCCTAAGTTGGTTTATGGTCACGGCTGGCCTGGCGGATATCCGAAGTTGTAACTGGGGTCGTACTGAGATGCAACAGCTATTGCATCGTGGGCTGCAACTTGGAGGCGAGCTGCCCTCGTCCTCCTCTCGTACTCATTTGCCTCCTCCCTGGTTATGACATATCTCCCCTTTGTCTGAAAGTCAAAGAGAGTAGGAGCAGGGAGAACAATATTGACAGCGTGACGCCTGTCAAAGATTAGTCGGTACTGGAGAGGCTGTTCATTCCTCTCAACAAACTGATGGCGAACCATGGCATTAAAATCTAGATAAGCAGGAGGCAATTCCATATCATAATCACGAATAGGTATCTCAAGATAATTAGCTAAGCGAGTTGCATAAATTCCACCAAACAAATCTCCATTTATACTGTTATTATGCAACCTACGCGCAACAATGGCTCCCAAGTTATATTGTTTATCTCCTAACACATCACTCCTGAGAACGCTGAGATCAGGAACACACATGTGGCAAGCTTCATCCTTAAAATTTATGCATCTACCTATGAAGAGAGAAAAATAATGTATAGCAGGAAAATGAATGCTCCCTATGGTAGCTTGTGTTATTTCTCTAGATTCCCCCACTGTGATACTAGCAAGAAAATCTCTAAACTCAGATTTGCGAGGTTCACTAGGACTCCCCCATTGCGGGATTTTACAAGCAGTACTAAAATCCTCTAGGTCCATGGTATAAGATTTATCATAAAGATCAAATAGGACCGTGTGAGAGTTGCGTGAAGATGAAAATCTAAATCTTCTCACAAAGGAGTCAGTAAGGTAATAGTGTTGGAGGCACTTATCTGACATGAAGCCCTCCAAATCAGAGTTACGCACATATGCCTCAAATTCTTCCTTAATTCCTGCTCGGGCCATGAAGTTTTCTGACAGCCATTCACAAGGCAGCACTTGAGCTTCACTTGGTGGTTCATGGTCCGGCTCACGTATTGCAGGTCTGGGTCCTTCCTTCCTTGAAGAACCTCATTGGTACATTTTCCTAGACATATTTCTTCCTCTGAAATATTTCTGAAATTTTTAGTAACTTCAAATAAAAGTGAACCAAGCTCAACAAAATTGATAGCAACTACTCCCAGAAGTGCCTAGAGACTATATCATGCATTAGAACTACTTGGGACCAAATAAATTTGACATGCAAGCTCAAGAACAGGGTCACCTAGGCAGCAAAAATTTGCAATAAATAAAGCACTAGAACAAAAACTAATTGGACCATTGGAGGAGTCACATACCAAAGAACAATCCCCCAACGCAGTTTTGTGAGTGGAGCTTTGAGTAAGGAGATCGAAAATGGCAGCAAGATGAGCTAGAACTCGTGCTTGAGCTGGCTGGTGTGATTTTTTGGGGAGGAAGAAGGAGTGTGTGGTGGCTGGAATAAGTGGAGGGGAGCCACCATGGGCCCACGAGGCAGGGGGCGCCCAGGGGGGTGGGCGCGCCCTGGACCCTCGTGGCCAGGTGCTTGCTCCCCCTGCTGTGTTCTCGGTGCCAGATATTCTCAAATATTCCAGAAAAAATCATATTTCAATTTCGGGGCATTTGGAGAACTTTTATTTTCGGGGTAATTTTTTTATTGCACGGATAATTCAGAAAACAGGCAGAAAATACTATTTTTGCTTTATTTCAAGTAAATAACGGAAAGTAAAAGGAGGATACAGAAGGTTGTGCTTTCTAACTTCATCCATCTCATGTTCATCAAAAGGAATCCACTAACAAGGTTGATCAAGTCTTGTTAACAAACTCATTCCGAATCACATGAAACTAGAGAATTTTCGAATAGCACTAGGTTACCTCAACGGGGATATGCACATCCCGAATAATAAGAATATCATATTTCTTCTTGACAGTAGGTAGAGGAAATTCAAAACCTCCAAAAATAATCGATGGAATTTTTCCAATAGAGTTTATACTATGAACTTGAGGTTGTTTCCTCGGAAAGTGTACCATATGCTCATTACCATTGACATGAAAAGTGACATTGCCTTTGTTGCAATCAATAACAGCCCCTGCAGTGTTCAAAAGGGGTCTTCCAAGAATAATAGACATACAATCGTCCTCGGGAATATAAAGAATAACAAAGTCCGTTAAAATGGTGACGTTTGCAACCACAACAGGCACGTCCTCACAAATACCGACAGGTATAGCAGTTGATTTATCAGCCATTTGCAAAGATATTTCAGTAGGTGTCAACTTATTCAAATCAAGTCTATGATATAAAGAGAGAGGCATAACACTAACACCGGCTCCAAGATCACATAAAGCAGTTCTAACATAGTTTCTTTTAATGGAGCATGGTATAGTTGGTACTCCTGGATCTCCTAGTTTCTTAGGTATTCCACCTTTGAAAGTATAATTAGCAAGCATGGTGGAAATTTCAGCTTCCGGTATCTTTCTTTTATTAGTAACAATTTCTTTCATATACTTAGCATAAGGATTTATTTTGAGCATATCAGTTAATCGCATACGCAAGAAGATAGGTCTAATCATTTCAGCAAAGCGCTCAAAATCCTCACCATCCTTTTTCTTGGATGGTTTAGGAGGAAAAGGCATGGGTTTCTGAACCCATGGCTCTCTTTCTTTACCGTGCTTCCTAGCAACAAAGTCTCTCTTATCATAACATTGATTCTTTGATTGTGGGTTATCAATATCAACAACAGGTTCAATCTCTACATCGTTGTTATTGCCAGGTTGAGCATCAACATGAACATTATCATTAACATTATCACTAGGTTCATGTTCATTACCATATTGTGTTTCAGCATCAGAAATAGAAATATCATTGGGATTCTCAGGTGTGTCAACAACAGGTTCACTAGAAGCATGCAAAGTCCTATCATTTTTCTTTTTCTTCCTTTTAGAAGGACTGGGTGCATCAACATTAGTTCTCTGAGAATCTTGCTCAATTCTCTTGGGCTGACCTTCAGGATACAAAGGTTCCTGAGTCATTCTACCCCCTCTAGTCACCGACTCTAGTAGCATTATCATTCTTCTTATTATTTAATTCATTGAGCAAATCATTCTGAGCTTTAAGTACTTGTTCAACTTGAGTGGTAACCATAGAAGCATGTTTACTAATGAGTTTAAGTTCACCTTTAACTCTAGACATATAATCACTCAAGTGTTCAATCATATAAGCATTGCGTTTTAATTGTCTACCAACATAAGCATTGAAGTCTTCTTGCTTAACCATAAAATTATCAAACTCATCCAAGCATTGGCTAGAAAACTTAGTAGGCGGGATTTCAGCTTTATCATATCTATAGAGAGAATTTACCTTTACTACCTGTGTCGGGTTATCAAGATGTAACACCCTGAGAATCATGCTACAGTAACCCCCTGTGATTAAGCTAATCATATTGCTAAACAGGGCTAGATCACATTTGAACCACACCCTTGTCAGACTCCTACTTCAAACTTCAAATATAATTAAAGTAGAAAATAAAAGTTTTCAAAAATTCAAACAGAAATGTTCAGTGGGTTCTAAATAATACACTGGTAATTATGGTGGAGAAAACACATTTTTATAAAATGTCTAAATACTTTTAAATGAAATAAAACAGAAAAGGAAATAAACAAAAAGAGAAAACAGAAAACAAAACAGAAAAAGAAAACAGGGGGAAAGGGCCCGCTCCCCCCCCACTAGACCCGCGGCCCAAACCCCCCCCGGCCCAAGCTGGGCTGCCACCCGCGCCCCGCGCCCCGGCCCAGCCCACCTCCCCCCCGCGTCCCCTTCCTGTTCCCCCGACCGGGTCGGAACAGGGGAGCGTCGCCGCCGCACCCCCTCGCCGGCGACGGGGAGGATAAGGGCGCCAGCTCCCCCGCCTCCTCGGGCCTCTCTCCCACTCGCCCCCGCTCTCCCTCGGCCTCTGCGCCTTCTCCCCCGCCAGATCCCCCTCCCTCTCCCCTCCGTTCCCCTCTGCCCGCGCGTGCTCGCCGCCGTTCACCGTCGAACTCGCGGTCACCTTGCCCCGATCGCCTCGACGACGTGCCCGAACGACTCCCCGCCGTCGACTACGTCGACTGCGCCCTCGGGAACGAGCCGAGCGCCTCTGCACCGGCCTCCCCGAGCTCGTCTTCAACCTACGGCCGCCGTCGTTCGTCGCCGATTCCGGCTGCCCCGCGCCCTCCCCGAGCTCACTGCCACTCCCTACAGCCGCGCGGTGAGCTCCTCTACCTCCTCCCCCTCTCCGCTAGCTCGCTCGCGCTTCGTAGCTGCTTCCCCGCGCGCGCCCGAATGCCACGCCGCGGAGCTCGCCGCCGGCGTGTCTCCGGTGACCAAATGGTCACGGGCGTTGGCCCGCTAGCCCGACCGCACCGTGCCGCACCCACCTAGCTAGCTAGTTCGGCCGTTCGCGCGCTCTAGCGTAGCTTCCGTCGGGCACCCGTAGCACCTCGCCGCCGGCGAGCTTGTAGCGGTCGCCCCGGCCGTTCCAGCCCCTCCGACCACCGCCGTTGGACGCGCGACGTCGAGCCGCGTCGAACGCGCCCAGCCCCGCCTCCGCAAACCCACTGTGGGTGAAACCCGCGCCCCTCCCGCGCGCGCCGCCGTGCGTTTTGGTCGCCGGCGATACTCCGGCGCCGGCCGCCGACGTGGCACACCTGGGGCCACCCCTGGGTCACTGCCAGTGGCCCCCACGGGCCCAGTTGACTGGGTTGACCCAGTCAACTGCTGACTGGGCAGGCCCAGTCACTGACATGCGGGCCCCGCCACAAAAAAAATTAAAAAAAGAAAAGAAAAGAAAATGTTTTTATAAATAAAAATAATTAGTTTAATTAATCTCTCACTGACAGGTGGGCCCAGTAGCTAATTAACTAAAGATTAATTAGTTTAATCCTCTGTTAACCCACTGTCTATGACAGGTGGGTCCCCCTTGTCAGTTTGACCAGTCAACCCGGGCTGTCGACCGCTGACGTCACTCCTACGTCACGCTGACGTCATATCCCTTTTTCTGTTAAATTAAATAATTCCAGAAATTCAAATAAACTTTGAAAATTCATATCTTTTAAACCGTAACTCGGATGAAAATGTTTTCTATATGAAAGTTGCTCAGAACGACGAGACGAATCCGAATACGCAGTCCGTTCGTCCACCACACCTCCCTAACCTATCGATCTAGCAACTTTCCCCCTCCGGTCCGTCTGTCCGAAAACGCGAAACATCGGGAATACCTCCCGGATGTCCTCCCCCTTCACCGGTACCACCTACTGTCGCGTTAGGACACCCCTAGCACCGCTCACTGTCATGTCACGCATCGTCATGCTTATGTTTGCATTGTATTTACTATTTCTTCCCCCTCTTCTCTCCGGTAGACTACGAGACCGACACTGCTGCTGCCCAGTTCGACTACGGAGTCGACGACCCCTCCTACTTGCCAGAGCAACCAGGCAAGCCCCCCCCTTGATCACCAGATATCGCCTACTCTACTCTCTACTACTTGCATTAGAGTAGTGTAGCATGTTACTACTTTCGATATCCTATTCTGATGCATAGCCTATCCTTGCTACTACTGTTGTTACCTTTACCTGCAATCCTACATGCTTAGTCTAGGATGCTAGATTTCCATCAGTGGCCCTACATTCTTGTCCGTCTGCTGTGCTATACTATCGGGCCGTGATCACCTGGGCGGTGAACACGGGCATATACTTATATACTATATACATGACACATGTGATGATTAAAGTCGGGTCGGCTCGTAGGAGTACCCGCAAGTGGATCTTTGTGGCGGAGCGACAGGGCAGGTTGAGACCGCCTAGGTGAGAGGTGGGCCTGGCCCTGGTCGGCGTTCGCGGATACTTAACACGCTTAACGAGATCTTGGTATTTGATCTGAGTCTGGCCATTTGGTCTATACGCACTAACCATCTACGTGGGAGTAGTTATGGGTATCCCGACGTCGTGGTATCAGCCGAAGCTCTTTTGACGTCAGCGACTGAGTGGCGCGCGCCGGATTGGACTGGAACGCCACTAGGCTAGGTCTGCTTCCGGCCGCGTACGCAACGTGCAGGTGTGCATAGGGCGATGGGCCCAGACCCCTGCGCGCATAGGTTTAGACCGGCGTGCTGGCCTCTCTGTTGAGCCTAGGTGGGGCTGCGACGTGTTGATCTTACGAGGCCGGGCATGACCCAGAAAAGTGTGTCCGGCCAAATGGGATCGAGCGTGTTGGGTTATGTGGTGCACCCCTGCAGGGAAGTTTATCTATTCGAATAGCCGTGTCCCTCGGTAAAAGGACGACCCGGAGTTGTACCTTGAGCTTATGACAACTAGAACTGGATACTGAATAAAATACACCCTTCCAAGTGCCAGATACAACCCGGTGATCGCTCTCTAACAGGGCGACGAGGAGAGGATTGCCGGGTAGGATTATGCTATGCGATGCTACTTGGAGGACTTCAATCTACTCTCTTCTATATGCTGCAAGATGGAGATGTCCAGAAGCGTAGTCTTCGACAGGACTAGCTATCCCCCTCTTATTCCGGCATTCTGCAGTTCAGTCCACTGATATGCCTCTTTACACATATACCCTTGCATATGTAGTGTAGCTCCTTGCTTGCGAGTACTTTGGATGAGTACTCACGGTTGCTTTTCTCCCTCTTTTCCCCTTTCTATACCGGATTGTCGCAATCAGATGCTGGAGTTCAGGAGCCAGACGCCACCGTCGACGACGACACCTACGACACTGGAGGTGCCTACTACTACGTGCAGGCCGCTGACGACGACCAGGAGTAGTTAGGAGGTCCCAGGCAGGAGGCCTTGCCTTTTCGATCGTTGCTACTTTTGTGCTAGCCTTCTTAAGGCAAACTTGTTTAACTTATGTCTGTACTCAGATATTGTTGCTTCCGCTGACTCGTCTATGATCGAGCACTTGTATTCGAGCCCTCGAGGCCCCTGGCTTGTATTATAATGCTTGTATGACTTATTTATGTTGTAGAGTTGTGTTGTGATATCTTCCCGTGAGTCCTTGATCGTGATCGTACACATTTGCGTGCATGATTAGTGTACGGTCAAATCGGGGGCGTCACAAGTTGGTATCAGAGCCGACTGCCTGTAGGAATCCCCCTTCCACACTCCTTGGTCGAAGTCGAGTCTAGACATTGCAAACTTTTACTAACATGGCTGTGCGGCTTACGGGCCCACGTCGCCATTGGGTAATACTAGGATCTTTTACTCCCCGACCTTTACTCTGGGACTCTGAACTCTCTTCTACTCGGGTTAAACGAATTTACTAACTCTAACACTAGGATCCCGTGACCGCGTTCACCCCAAAGATGGATAAGCCATAGTGGTTTCTTAGAATAGTATTTTGAGCAATGCACACACTGTCATTTGACTCCTTTGAAACGTCTTTGCTTTCAGATGGAACCCACGAGGCAGGTCGTTCGCCACACGATGGCCATTGGTGCCTCGGGATCACCTGCGGTGCTAGCTGAGATGATGACCTATCTGGGTTATCGCTGGCACCCTGAGTTCACCGTCTACGAGGAGTTCCAGGACTTTAACCAGGAGCAGTACCGTGCCATCGTCCACCTCTACTCTCGGGAGTACGACTCCACCACTGTGCTGCACACCGCACATGGTGTTGGTGTGACCATCGATATGGCTGTCCACGATGCAGCCTATGCTGCTCTGACACGTCTTCGTGGAGAGTATCGGGAGTTGGACACCTCCCCTTTCAGGCACATTGCTATCGCCTCTGATATTGGTGCGGAGGGATACTACACTGCCGCCTACTCCACTGTCACCCGGGAGCCCTTCTACCATCAGCACCTGGTTCTGCATGCTGATGGGCTGGATCGAGCTAACCGAGCTCTTCGCCACGAGATGTACACCACCCGTCAGCACCTTTACCGTGCTCTGACGCTGCTACACCCCTTTGTCCGGTCTGGACAGGTACCGCGCGCTGCGATCTACCCAGCCAGGACCGTGATGCCCCACGGTGTCGGTTGGCCAGAGGTGGGAGGCTACTCTCCCGCACTTGGTTCTCTTCTGCCACCTGAGCGTCGGACTCTACACCTGAGTATCCGCGGGCCCCAGTCTGCTGACGTGGAGGACTATCCGTTGCCTCACTACCAGCTGTCGGGCTACGATTACCTCCACAGTACCTCTTGGGACTGATGTAGGCTTGATTGTAGTATTAGTTTCAGTCGCCGCGAGCCTGTGTGCCGCCTATGATGTTTTAGTCTATGTACTGAACTCTATGTACTGAACTCTATGCATGACCCCTTTTGTAAGCTATGCCGACTACTATGTGGTAGCTATCGTGCTCCTTTCGTTATGCATGTTTCATCATGAATGATTCTTGTCATTGCAAATTTTCTCAATGCTGAACTACCCCTGTTATATATTAGCAGGATGGTTAGACCAGGTGGTCGTGGTCGTGGTGGCGATGCCCCACCACCACCTGAGTACATGGCTGGTATGATCCAACAGTTTGAACTGAACCGCCAATTCATGGAAAATATGATGGCTCAGTTTCCTCGCCCCAATATGAACCAACAGCCAGCCCAAGTGACTCTTCAAGATTTCATACGCCTCAACCCAACCATCTACCGCAGCTCAACTCAGCCTCTGGATGCTGATGACTGGCTCCGTGACATCACCTATGAGTTGGAGTCTGCTGATGTAGCCCCTGCCAGCTATGTCAATTTTGCTTCCTTCTTCTTGAAGGGACCCGCAGCTCAATGGTGGGACAGCCACAGGCGTACTCTGCCAGCTGGAACAATCATCACCTGGCCAGACTTCCAAGCTGCTTTTCGTGCCCGCTTCATTCCTCAGGGAGTCATGGACCGGAAGAAGCGTGAGTTCCGCAACCTCACCCAAGGCAACAAAACTGTCGAAGCTTATCAGCGGGAGTTTCTGGACTTGTCCCGCTATGCTGAAGAAGACATTGCAACTGATGCACGCAGACAGGAGAAGTTCCGTGATGGCCTTCAAGCTGACATCAAGCTCGCACTTCTAGTGCATGACTTTGCTGATTTCGCCACCTTGGTGAACAAGGCCATCAATGTCGAAACTGGTCTGCAGGAATACCAGAGCTCTAACAGGCGCAACCGTGACACGGGCTCATCTTCGGGCCCGCCCTCACAGAAGCGTAAGATATGGATCCCGAACAGCATGTATCGTCCAAATGCTTCTGCCCCAAAGCAGACCTATGCTGCCCCTCGTCTGCCTACACCACCGTCCAGGCAGTCAAGACTTCCAGCTCCACCATCCCAAGCTCCTGTTCCCACTCCGAATAATGGCTTGTGCTTCAGGTGTGGTCAACCAGGGCACCGTGCTAAAGAGTGCAACCAGAACCAGAATCAACTGGCCCTTCCAGCAAATGGCCGTGGTAACAATCAGCCCCGCAACAACAATGCTAAGTCTTATGGACGTGCTCATGCCAACCACGTTGATCTCAACGAAGCTCAAGACCAGCCTGCTACTGTGATGGGTACACTCCTCGTAAATTCAGTACCAGCATCCGTTTTATTTGATACAGGTGCATCGCATTCATTCATGTCAGAAGATTTTGCATACAAGCACGACGTTAAATGTGAGGAGATGAACACCTCTGTATTGGTCAAAACCCCCGTGGGACAGTGTCAAACCTCCTTGGTTGGCATCGATGTCCCCGTGGAAATCGAAGGGCTGGAATTCTATGCCTCTCCCATTATCCTGAAGACGTCTAACATCGACCTCATCTTGGGTATGGATTGGTTGAAAGCGCATACTGCTTCTATAGTTTGCGCCACTAAGACCGTCCATCTGCTACACCCTTCAGATGAAATAGTTGCTTACCAAGCTCATCTGGTGCAAAATGCCGAGGCAAGGCTCTATGCATTGAATGCATTGAACGCTGCACCACTCGAGGGCATTGAAAATATTCCCGTCGTGCGTGAATTCCTCGACGTCTTCCCTGAAGAGCTTCCAGGGATTCCCCCTGCTAGAGCTGTCGAATTCATCATCGACTTGAAACCAGGCACCACTCCTATAGCCAAGCGACCCTACAAAATGCCGCCGCATGAACTCCTTGAGCTTAAGGAGGAAATCGACAAGTCTCTTCGCAAAGGATTCATTCGCCCAAGTTGCTCTCCTTGGGGAGCACCTTCTCTCTTTGTCAAGAAGAAGGATGGGACAAACCGGTTAGTTCAAGACTACCGTCCTATAAACCAAGCTACCATTCAAAATAAATACCCTCTTCCTCGGATCAATGATCTGTATGATCAACTGGCGGGTTCGTCAGTGTTCTCTAAGCTCGACTTGAGGTTGGGCTACCACCAGATCCGTGTTCGCGAAGAGGATATCCCAAAGACCGCCTTCGTGACTCGCTATGGTTCATACGAGTACACCGTCATGTCTTTCGGTTTAACCAATGCTCCAGCCACCTTCTCTCGTCTGATGAACTACATATTCATGGATTACCTCGACAAGTTCGTCGTGGTTTATCTGGATGATATCCTGATATTTTCCAAGAACGAAGAAGAACATGCTGAACATCTTCGTCTTGTGCTGGAAAAGCTACGAGAACATCAACTTTATGCCAAGTTCTCCAAATGTGAATTCTGGCTACCCGAAGTAACCTATCTGGGGCATGTCATCTCTAAGGATGGTATTGCCGTCAACCCCGAGCGAGTTCAGGCTATTCTTGATTGGACCCCTCCCAAGAACGTTAAGCAAGTCAGAAGTTTTCTCGGTCTCGCCAGCTATTGCCGTCGATTTGTCGAGAACTTCTCCAAGATCGCCAGGCCTCTGACTAACCTGTTGCATAAGGGCGTCAAGTTCCAATGGACAGACAAATGTCAGGAAAGTTTCCAAGCACTCAAAGACAAGTTGACTTCTGCTCCAGTTCTAGCTCCACCTGATACTAAGAAGGACTTTGTCATTTACTGCGACGCTTCCCGTCAAGGATTAGGCTGTGTCCTAATGCAAGACCGCAAAGTGATTGCTTATGCCTCTCGACAATTGCGCCCTCACGAAGAGAACTACCCAGTTCACGACCTCGAACTTGCTGCTGTCATTCATGCGTTGAAGCAGTGGCGACATTACCTTCTCGGTAATCGTTGCGAGATCTTCACTGACCACCAAAGTCTGAAGTATCTGTTTACTCAGCCAGATCTGAACCTCCGTCAACAGAGATGGATGGAGCTCGTTGCAGACTTTGACTTGGGTATTTCCTATACTCCAGGCAAGGCTAATGTAATGGCTGATGCCTTGAGCCGCAAGTCTTACTGCAACCACCTCCAGGTTCATAAAGTTCAGCCCTCACTTGTTGAAGAATTCAGGAAGATGAACCTCCATATTGTTCCTCCGGGTGCACTCGCTCCCCCTCATAAGGAGTTCCGCAAGATGAACCTCCGTGTTGTTCCCCAGGGTTCCCTCAATACCCTGGTCGTCGAACCAGATCTCCTGGACTCCATCAAGAGAATACAGGGGTATGACTCTGAAGCCCACAAGATTAAGCGCTACCTCGCAGAAGGAAAGCCCTCATTCTTCACCATTTCTGAAGATGGCACCCTATACTTCAAGGGCCGCCTAGTGGTGCCATGTGCAGAGAAAAACCTGGATATGACACAGGAAGTTATGAAAGAAGCTCATGATACGCCTCTGTGTATCCATCCAGGTAGTACAAAGATGTACCAAGATATCCGTCAGAGATTCTGGTGGACTAATATGAAGCAAGACATTGCTCGTTATGTTGCTGAGTGTGACGTTTGCCGTCGCATCAAGGCAGAACATCAAAGGCCTGCTGGAACTCTGCAACCTATCTCTATTCCTGAATGGAAATGGGACCATGTTGAGATGGACTTCGTCACTGGATTTCCCAAATCGCAGAAAGGTAATGATGCTATTCTTGTCGTCATTGACCGGCTTTCCAAAGTTGCACATTTCCTGGCAGTCAAAGAAACGATCACTGCTAGCCAATTGGCAACGCTCTATATGTCCAGGATTGTTTCACTCCACGGTATTCCATTGGTTATCAGCTCAGACCGTGGCAGCTTATTCACTTCAAGATTCTGGGCAAGTTTCCAAGAAGCAATGGGAACTCATCTGTCATTCAGTACTGCGTTTCATCCTCAATCGCAAGGACAAGTTGAACGCGTCAATCAAGTTCTCGAAGACATGCTTCGAGCTTGCGTTATTTCCTTCGGCAAGAAATGGGAGGAATCTCTCCCGTATGCTGAGTTCTCCTATAATAATAGCTATCAAGCTAGTCTGAAGATGGCCCCCTTCGAGGTGTTATATGGACGAAAGTGCCGAACCCCTCTGAACTGGTCAGAAACTGGGGAACGTCCACTCTTCGGTCCGGATATTATCCAAGATGCCGAAGAACAAGTCCGCATTATTCGCGAGAATCTCAAGACTGCTCAGTCACGTCAGAAGAGTCAGTATGACCGTCATCATAAAGACATGGTCTATCAACCTGGCGAAAAGGCTTATCTTCGAGTCACACCTATGAAGGGTGCTCACCGCTTCGGGATCAAGGGCAAACTAGCTCCTCGCTATATTGGCCCATTCACTATTCTCGAAAGGCGTGGAAAAGTGGCATACCAACTGGAACTACCGCCGAACCTTTCTCAGGTTCACGATGTGTTCCATGTGTCACAGCTCCGCCGTTGCTTCAAGGATCCAATCCGAGCGGTGGATCACGAAGTGCTCGAATTGCAGCAAGACCTCTCCTATAAAGAGCATCCGGTCCGCATTCTCGACCAAGCTGAACGCCGCACACGTCAGAAGGCGATCAAGTTTCTCAAAGTCCAGTGGTCGCACCATTCTGAAGATGAGGCCACTTGGGAACGAGAGGATCGTCTGCGCGAAGAATACCCCGCGCTGTTTCCTTCTACCTCCTAAATCTCGGGACGAGATTTCTTGTAGTGGAGGAGATTTGTAACACCCTGAGAATCATGCTACAGTAACCCCCTGTGATTAAGCTAATCATATTGCTAAACAGGGCTAGATCACATTTGAACCACACCCTTGTCAGACTCCTAGTTCAAACTTCAAATATAATTAAAGTGGAAAATAAAAGTTTTCAAAAATTCAAACAGAAATGTTCAGTGGGTTCTAAATAATACACTGGTAATTATGGTGGAGAAAACACATTTTTATAAAATGTCTAAATACTTTTAAATGAAATAAAACAGAAAAGGAAATAAACAAAAAGAGAAAACAGAAAACAAAACAGAAAAAGAAAACAGGGGGGAAAGGGCCCGCTCCCCCCCCCACTAGACCCGCGGCCCAACCCCCCCCGGCCCAAGCTGGGCTGCCACCCGCGCCCCGCGCCCCGGCCCAGCCCACCTCCCCCCCCGCGTCCCCTTCCTGTTCCCCCGACCGGGTCGGAACAGGGGAGCGTCGCCGCCGCACCCCCTCGCCGGCGACGGGGAGGATAAGGGCGCCAGCTCCCCCGCCTCCTCGGGCCTCTCTCCCACTCGCCCCCGCTCTCCCTCGGCCTCTGCGCCTTCTCCCCCGCCAGATCCCCCTCCCTCTCCCCTCCGTTCCCCTCTGCCCGCGCGTGCTCGCCGCTGTTCACCGTCAAACTCGCGGTCACCTTGCCCCGATCGCCTCGACGACGTGCCCGAACGACTCCCCGCCGTCGACTACGTCGACTGCGCCCTCGGGAACGAGCCGAGCGCCTCTGCACCGGCCTCCCCGAGCTCGTCTTCAACCTACGGCCGCCGTCGTTCGTCGCCGATTCCGGCTGCCCCGCGCCCTCCCCGAGCTCACTGCCACTCCCTACAGCCGCGCGGTGAGCTCCTCTACCTCCTCCCCCTCTCCGCTAGCTCGCTCGCGCTCCGTAGCTGCTTCCCCGCGCGCGCCCGAACGCCACGCCGCGGAGCTCGCCGCCGGCGTGTCTCCGGTGACCAAATGGTCACGGGCGTTGGCCCGCTAGCCCGACCGCACCGTGCCGCACCCACCTAGCTAGCTAGTTCGGCCGTTCGCGCGCTCTAGCGTAGCTTCCGTCGGGCACCCGTAGCACCTCGCCGCCGGCGAGCTTGTAGCGGTCGCCCCCGGCCGTTCCAGCCCCTCCGACCACCGCCGTTGGACGCGCGACGTCGAGCCGCGTCGAACGCGCCCAGCCCCGCCCCCGCAAACCCACTGTGGGTGAAACCCGCGCCCCTCCCGCGCGCGCCGCCGTGCGTTTTGGTCGCCGGCGATACTCCGGCGCCGGCCGCCGACGTGGCACACCTGGGGCCACCCCTGGGTCACTGCCAGTGGCCCCCACGGGCCCAGTTGACTGGGTTGACCCAGTCAACTGCTGACTGGGCAGGCCCAGTCACTGACATGCGGGCCCCGCCGCAAAAATTAAAAAAAGAAAAGAAAAGAAAATGTTTTTATAAATAAAAATAATTAGTTTAATTAATCTCTCACTGACAGGTGGGCCCAGTAGCTAATTAACTAAAGATTAATTAGTTTAATCCTCTGTTAACCCACTGTCTATGACAGGTGGGTCCCCCTTGTCAGTTTGACCAGTCAACCCGGGCTGTCGACCGCTGACGTCACTCCTACGTCATGCTGACGTCATATCCCTTTTTCTGTTAAATTAAATAATTCCAGAAATTCAAATAAACTTTGAAAATTCATATCTTTTAAACCGTAACTCGGATGAAAATGTTTTCTATATGAAAGTTGCTCAGAACGACGAGACGAATCCGAATACGCAGTCCGTTCGTCCACCACACCTCCCTAACCTATCGATCTAGCAACTTTCCCCCTCCGGTCCGTCTGTCCGAAAACGCGAAACATCGGGAATACCTCCCGGATGTCCTCCCCCTTCACCGGTACCACCTACTGTCGCGTTAGGACACCCCTAGCACCGCTCACTGTCATGTCACGCATCGTCATGCTTATGTTTGCATTGTATTTACTATTTCTTCCCCCTCTTCTCTCCGGTAGACTACGAGACCGACACTGCTGCTGCCCAGTTCGACTACGGAGTCGACGACCCCTCCTACTTGCCAGAGCAACCAGGCAAGCCCCCCCCTTGATCACCAGATATCGCCTACTCTACTCTCTACTACTTGCATTAGAGTAGTGTAGCATGTTACTACTTTCGATATCCTATTCTGATGCATAGCCTATCCTTGCTACTACTGTTGTTACCTTTACCTGCAATCCTACATGCTTAGTCTAGGATGCTAGATTTCCATCAGTGGCCCTACATTCTTGTCCGTCTGCTGTGCTATACTATCGGGCCGTGATCACCTGGGCGGTGAACACGGGCATATACTTATATACTATATACATGACACATGTGATGATTAAAGTCGGGTCGGCTCGTAGGAGTACCCGCAAGTGGATCTTTGTGGCGGAGCGACAGGGCAGGTTGAGACCGCCTAGGTGAGAGGTGGGCCTGGCCCTGGTCGGCGTTCGCGGATACTTAACACGCTTAACGAGATCTTGGTATTTGATCTGAGTCTGGCCATTTGGTCTATACGCACTAACCATCTACGTGGGAGTAGTTATGGGTATCCCGACGTCGTGGTATCAGCCGAAGCTCTTTTGACGTCAGCGACTGAGTGGCGCGCGCCGGATTGGACTGGAACGCCACTAGGCTAGGTCTGCTTCCGGCCGCGTACGCAACGTGCAGGTGTGCATAGGGCGATGGGCCCAGACCCCTGCGCGCATAGGTTTAGACCGGCGTGCTGGCCTCTCTGTTGAGCCTAGGTGGGGCTGCGACGTGTTGATCTTACGAGGCCGGGCATGACCCAGAAAAGTGTGTCCGGCCAAATGGGATCGAGCGTGTTGGGTTATGTGGTGCACCCCTGCAGGGAAGTTTATCTATTCGAATAGCCGTGTCCCTCGGTAAAAGGACGACCCGGAGTTGTACCTTGACCTTATGACAACTAGAACTGGATACTGAATAAAATACACCCTTCCAAGTGCCAGATACAACCCGGTGATCGCTCTCTAACAGGGCGACGAGGAGAGGATTGCCGGGTAGGATTATGCTATGCGATGCTACTTGGAGGACTTCAATCTACTCTCTTCTATATGCTGCAAGATGGAGATGTCCAGAAGCGTAGTCTTCGACAGGACTAGCTACCCCCCTCTTATTCCGGCATTCTGCAGTTCAGTCCACTGATATGCCCCTTTACACATATACCCATGCATATGTAGTGTAGCTCCTTGCTTGCGAGTACTTTGGATGAGTACTCACGGTTGCTTTTCTCCCTCTTTCCCCTTTCTATACCGGATTGTCGCAACCAGATGCTGGAGTTCAGGAGCCAGACGCCACCGTCGACGACGACACCTACGACACTGGAGGTGCCTACTACTACGTGCAGGCCGCTGACGACGACCAGGAGTAGTTAGGAGGTCCCAGGCAGGAGGCCTTGCCTTTTCGATCGTTGCTACTTTTGTGCTAGCCTTCTTAAGGCAAACTTGTTTAACTTATGTCTGTACTCAGATATTGTTGCTTCCGCTGACTCGTCTATGATCGAGCACTTGTATTCGAGCCCTCGAGGCCCCTGGCTTGTATTAT
The DNA here is from genome assembly GCF_018294505.1 of Triticum aestivum. Classification (NCBI taxonomy): domain Eukaryota; kingdom Viridiplantae; phylum Streptophyta; class Magnoliopsida; order Poales; family Poaceae; genus Triticum; species Triticum aestivum. The sequence continues at coordinate 456,046,697 of NC_057805.1, read as the reverse complement.
AATGCTTGTATGACTTATTTATGTTGTAGAGTTGTGTTGTGATATCTTCCCGTGAGTCCTTGATCGTGATCGTACACATTTGCGTGCATGATTAGTGTACGGTCAAATCGGGGGCGTCACACAAGACCATGTATTTCTTCAATAGGTGGTAAATTAAGACCATGCATTTCTTCAACACGAGGTAAATCCTTAACATCTTCAGCTTTAATACCTTTTGTCTTTCATAGATTTCTTTGCCTCTTGCATATCTTCAGGACTGAGAAATAGAATACCCCATTTCTTCGAAGTTGGCTTAGGAGTTGGTTCAGGAAGTGTCCAATTGTTTTCATTAGTCAACATATTATTCAATATAATTTCAGCTTCATCAACAGTTCTTTCCCTGAAAACACAACCAGCACAACTATCCAGGTGGTCTCTGGAAGCATCGGTTAGTCCATTATAAAAGATATCAAGTATTTCATTTTTCTTGAGAGGATGATCAGGCAAAGCATTAAGTAATTGGAGAAGCCTCCCCCAAGCTTGTGGGAGACTCTCTTCTTCAATTTGCACAAAATTATATATTTCCCTTAAGGCAGCTTGTTTCTTATGAGCGGGGAAATATTTAGCAGAGAAGTAGTAAATCATATCCTGGGGACTATGCACACAACCAGGATCAAGAGAATTAAACCATGTCTTAGCATCACCCTTTAATGAGAACGGAAATAATTTTAGGATATAATAGTAGCGAGTTTTCTCATCATTAGTGAATAGGGTGGCTATATCATTTAATTTAGTAAGATGTGCCACAACAGTTTCAGATTCATAGCCATAGAAAGGATCAGATTCAACCAAAGTAATTATCTCAGGATCAACAGAGAAATCATAATCCTTATCAGTAACAAAGATAGGTGAAGTAGCATAAGCAGGATCATATTTCATTCTAGCATTCAGAGATTTTTATTTCAGCTTAACTAATAATTTCTTAAGATCACTTCTATCATTGCAAGCAAGAAAATCTCTAGCATTTTCTTCATCCATAACATAACCCTCAGGCACAACAGGGACCTCATATCTAGGGGGAGAATCTTCATCATCACTTTCATCAATATTATCAGTTTCAATAATTTCATTCTCTCTAGCCCTAGCAAGTTGTTCATCAAGAAATTCACCAAGTGGCACAGTGTTATCAAGCATAGAAGTAGTTTCATCATAAGTATCATCCAAAGCAGAAGTGGCATCATCAATAACATGCGACATATCATAATTAATAGCAGAAGCAGGTTTTGGTGTCGCAAGCTTACTCAAAACAGAAGGAGAATCAAGTGCAGAGCTAGATGGCAGTTCCTTACCTCCCCTCGTAGTTGAGGGATAAATTTTGGTTTTCTCGTCTTTCAAGTTCCTCATAGTGACCAACAGATATAAATCCCAAGTGACTCAAAGAAGAGCTATGCTCCTCGGCAACGGCGCCAGAAAATAGTTTTGATAACCCACAAGTGTAGGGGATTGCAACAATTTTCGAGGGTAGAGTATTCAACCCAAATTTATTGATTCGACACAAGGGGAGCCAAAGAATATTCTCAAGTATTAGCAGCTGAGTTGTCAATTCAACCACACCTGGATAACTTAATATCTGCAGCAAAGTATTTAGTAGCAAAGTAGTATGGAAGTAACGGTAACGGTAGCAAAAGTAACAGTGATAGTTTTGTAGTGATTGTAACAGTGGCAACGGAAAAGTAACTAAGCGGAGAACAATATGTCCATGCAAAAAAAGGAGAACAATATGTGAAAAGATAGTAGGCATTGGATCGGTGATGGAGAATTATGTCGGATGCGATTATTCATGCAACAGTTATAACATAGGGTGACACAGAACTACCTCCAGTTCATCAATGTAAAAGAACTTGCAAGACATCTTTTGTCCTACCCTCCCGTGGCAGCGGGGTCCTATAGGAAACTAAGGGATATTAAGGCCTCCTTTTAATAGAGTACCGGACCAAAGGATTAACACATAGTGAATACATGAACTCCTCAAACTACGGTCATCACCGGGAGTGGTCCCGATTATTGTCACTTCGGGGTTGCCGGATCATAACACATAGTAGGTGACTATAGACTTGCAAGATAGGATCAAGAACTCACATATATTCATGAAAACATAATAGGTTCAGATCTAAAATCATGGCACTCGGGCCCTAGTGACAAGCATTAAGCATAGCAAAGTCATAGCAACATCAATCTCAGAACATAATAGATACTAGGGATCAAACCCTAACAAAACTAACTCGATTACATGATAAATCTCATCCAACCCATCACCGTCCAGCAAGCCTACGATGGAATTACTCACGCACGGCTGTGAGCATCATGAAATTGGTGATGGAGGATGGTTGATGATGACGACGGCGACGGATTCCCCTCTCTGGAGCCTCGAACGGACTCCAGATCAGCCCTCCCGAGAGAGTTTAGGGCTTGGCGGCGGCTCAGTATCGTAAAACACGATGAATCCTTCTCTCTGATTTTTCTCTCCCCAAACGTGAATATATAGAGTTGGAGTTGAGGTCGGTGGAGCACCAGGGGGCCCACGACGCAGGGGCCGCGCCCAGGGGAGTAGGCGCTCCCTGGTCTTGATTCTTTCGCCAGTATTTTTTTATTAATTCCAAAAATAATCTACGTGAAGTTTCAGGTCATTCCGAGAACTTTTGTTTCTGCACAAAAATAACACCATGGAAATTCTGCTGAAAACAGCGTCAGTCCGGGTTAGTTCCGTTCAAATCATGTAAGTTAGAGTCCAAAACAAGGGCAAAAGTGTTTGGAAAAGTAGATACGACGGAGACGTATCACAGGTGTTTCAAGATTTTTAGTTTCAGGTACTTGATAACCCACAAGTATAGGGGATCGTTTGTAGCCTTCTTCGATAAATAAGAGTGTCGAACCCAACGAGGAGCTAAAGGCAGAACAAATATTCCCTCAAGTTCTATCGACCACCGATACAACTCTACACACACTTGACGTTTGCTTTACCTAAAACAAGTATGAAACTATTTTGTAGGAGTGATGCTAGAATTATTTTGCAAGAATAAAACTACGAGTACTTTGCAAGAATAAAACTACGAATAAATTGCAAGGTAGTAAAAGTGGATAGCTTTTGTCAACAAGAAAGTCATTTGTCCCTAGGCAATCGATAACAAGTACCGGTAATCATTCTTGCAATTCTATATGAGGGAGAGGCATGAGCTAACATACTTTCTCTACTTGGATCATATGCACTTATGATTGGAACTCTAGCAAGCATCCGCAACTACTAAAGATCATTAAGGTCGTGAAACTCAACCATAGCATTAAGTATCAAGTCCTCTTTATCCCATACGCAACAACCCACCTACTCGGGTTTAAGCTTCTGTCACTCTCGCAACCCACCATAAGCGAATCATGAATGTATTGCAACACCCTACTGCGGGGCCCCTCATGTTTGTGCGAGAACGGAGGGCACCGTAGGATAGCACCATAAATAAAATATACAATCATACCAACCAAGATCATGATTAACCCACGGGACAAAACGGATCTATTCAGACATCATAGGATAACCATAGATCATTGGGAAATAATATACGGAGTTGAGCACCATGTTTAAGTAGAGATTACGGCGAGGAGAAGGGGTGTTACACTACTTCATAGAGGGGGAGAGAATTGGTGTTGATGGTAGCAAGATTGTTGATGTAGATCGCCGTCACGATCCTTGCCTCGGCGGCACTCCGGCGCCACCGGGAGAGAGGGGGAGAGAGCCCCCCTCCTCCTTCTTCTTCCTTGGCCTCCCCCCTAGATGGGAGGAGAGTTCCCCCTCTAGTCCATGGCCTCCATGGCGGCGGAGGGGCGAGAGCCCCTCCGAGGTTGGATCTCCCTCTCTCTTCTCTTCTGTTTCGCGTTCTCCTGATATGTCTGAAAACCGTTTCTTATATTCCGGGAGATACGTAACTCCGATTGTGCTAAGATTTTAACAAGATTTTTTTTTCTGGATATAAGCTTCCTTGCGCTCGAAGTAGAGCTCCAACCGACGTACGAGGAGGGCACAACCCACCACCACGCGCCAGGGGCCTCTGGCGCGCCCTAGTGTCTTGTGGGTTGTGTGGGCCTCCATTTGCGATGATTCCAACTCCCAAAAATCACATATATTCCATAATAATTCTTCGTAAAATTTTATTGCATTTGGACTTCGTTTGATATGGATTTTCTGCAATAGAAAAAACATGCAAAAAAACAGGAACTGTCACTGGGCACTGGATCAATAGGTTAGTCCAATAAATCGTATAAAAAGTTGCCAAAAGTATGTAAAACTTGTATAATATTGGCATGAAACAATAAAAAATTATAGATACGATGGAGACGTATCAGTACTTCATCAGTTTCAGAATTCTCAATGGCAGTTCCTTACCTCCCCTCGTCTTAGAGGGAAAAATCTTAGTCTTGGTATCCTTCAGATTCTTCATAGTGATAAATAGATAATAATCCAAAGTGACTCAAGAAATATAGCTATGCTCCTTGGCAACAGTGCCAGAAAAAGGTCACCCACAAGTACAGGGGATCGCAACAGTTTTCGCGGGTAGAGTATGCAACCCAAATTTATAGATTTGACACAAGGGAAGCCAAATAATATTTGTAAGTATTAGTAGTTGAGTTGTCAATTCAACCACACCTGGAGATTAAATATCTACAGCAAGCTGATCAGTAGCACAGTAATATGATAATTTTGATAACAATGGCAGAAGCAGTAGTAACGGTAACAGTGATAGCAATAATTTTGTAGCAAGTGCAATAGTAACAGTAGTAGTAGTAACTTAGCAAGAACAATATGTGGGAAATTCGTAGGCATTGGATCGGTGGATTCATTGGATGATATTCATCATATAACAGTCATAACCTAGGGCGATACAAAACTAGCTCCAGTTCATAAATATAATGTAGGCATGTATTCCGTAAATAGTCATACATGCTTATGGAAAAGAACTTGCATGACATCTTTTGTCCTACCCTCCCGTGGCAGCGAGGTCCATAAGGAAACTAATGGATATTAAGGCCTCCTTGTTGGGGAACGTAGCATGCAATTTCAAAAAAAATTCCTACGATCACGCAAGATCTATCTAGGAGATGCATAGCAACGAGAAGGGGAGAGTGTGTCCACGTACCCTCGTAGACCGAACGCGGAAGCGTTATGTTAACGCGATTGATGTAGTCGAACGTCTTCACGATCTAACCGATCTTAGTACCGAACGTACGGCACCTCCGTGTTCAGCACACGTTCAGCTCGATGACTTCCCTCGAACTCTTGATCCAGCAGAGGGTCGAGGGAGAGTTCCGTCAGCACGACGGCGTGGTGATGGTGATGGTGATGTTATCCGCGCAGGGCTTCGCCTAAGCACTACGACGCTATGACCGGAGGCGTAAACTGTGGAGGGGGGCACCGCACACGGCTAGGAGAATAACTGTTGTGTCTTTGGGGTGCCCCTGCCCCCGTATATAAAGGAGGGAAGGAGGAGGCGGCCGTCCTAGAGGGGGCGCGCAAAGGGGGGGAGTCCTACTAGGACTCCACTCCTAGTAGGATTCGCCCCCTTCCTTCCAATGGAGAGGGGAAAGGGGAAAGAGGAGGAGAAGGAGAAGGAAAGGGGGGCCGCGCCCCCACCCCTTGTCCAATTTCGATTGGGCAAGGCGGGGCGCGCGGCACCTCCAGTTGCCTGCCTCCTCTTCTCCACTATGGCCCATGAGGCCCATTAACTTTCCCGGGGGGGTTCCGGTAACCTCCCGGTACTCCAAAAAATTCCCGAACCTCTTCGGAACCATTCCGGTGTCCGTATATAACCTTCCAATATATAGATCTTTACCTCTCGACCATTTCGAGACTCCTCGTCATCTCCATGATCTCATCCGGGACTCCGAAAAAACTTCGGTCACCAAAACACATAACTCATAATAGAAATCGTCATCGAACGTTAAGCGTGCGGACCCTACGGCTTCGAGAACTATGTAGACATGACCGAGACACGTCTCCGGTCAATAACCAATAGCGGAACCTGGATGCTCATATTGGTTCCTACATATTCTACGAAGATCTTTATCGGTCAAACCGCATAACAACATACGTCATTCCCTTTGTCGTCGGTATGTTACTTGCCCGAGATTCGATCATCGGTATCCTTATACCTAGTTCTATCTCGTTACCGGCAAGTCTCTTTACTCGTTCCGTAATGCATCATCTCGTAACTAACTCATTAGTCACATTGCTTGCAAGGCTTATAGTGATGTGCATTACCGAGAGGGCCCAGAGATACCTCTCTGATACACGGAGTGACAAATCCTAATCTCAATCTATGCCAACCCAACAAACACCTTCGGAGACACCTATAGAGCATCTTTATGATCATCCAGTTACGTTGTGACGTTTGATAGCACACAAGGTATTTCTTCGATATTCGGTAGTTGCATAATCTCATAGTCAGAGGAATAGTATAAGTCATGAAGAAAGCAATAGCAATAAAACTTAACGATTAATATGCTAAACTAACGGACGGGTCTTGTCCATCACATCATTCTCCTAATGATGTGATCCCGTTCATCAAATGACAACACATGTCTATGGTTAGGAAACTTAACCATCTTTGATTAACGAGCTAGTCTAGTAGAGGCTTACTAGGGACACTGTGTTTTGTCTATGTATCCACACATGTATCAAGTTTCCGGTTAATACAATTCTAGCATGAATAATAAACATTTATCATGATATAAGGAAATATAAAATAACAACTTTATTATTGCCTCTAGGGCATATTTCCTTCACTCCTTTTAATAGAGAACCGGAACAGAGCATTAACACATAGTGAATATGACTTGCAAGATCGGATCTAGAACATAGATATAATGGTTAAAATATAAACGGTTCAGATCTGAAATCATGGCACTCGGGCCCTAGGTGACAAGCATTAAGCATGGCAAAGTCATAACAACATCAATCTCAGAACATAGTGGATACTAGGGATCAAGCCCTAACAAAACTAACTCGATTAGATGATGAATCTCATCCAACTCCTCACCGACCAGCGAGCCTGCAAAGGAATTACTCACTCCCGGTGGGGAGCATAACGGAATTGGTGATGGAGGGTTGGTGATGACGAAGACCGAAGATTCCCCTCTCCGGAGCCCCGAACGGGCTCCGGATCTGGCCTCCCGATGAAGAACAGGAGGTGGCAGCGGCTCCATATCGTGAAACGCGATGAAACTTCCTCTCCTATTTTTTCTCCGAAAATAGGATTTTATAGCGTCGGAATTAGGGTCTGCGGGGCCATGAGGTGGGCACAACCCACCAGGGCGCGCCAGAGGGGGGGCGCCCTGGTGTCTTGTGCCCAGCTAGGGGCCCCCTCCGGTGACTCTTGGCTCCGGTATTTTTCTTTTATTGTAAAACAATTCTTCAAAAAGTTTTGTTCCATTTCGAGAACTTTTATTTCTGCACAAAAACAACACCATTGTAGTTCTGCTGAAAATAGCGTCACTCCGGGTTAGTTTCATTCGAATCATGCAAATTAGAGTCTTAAACAAGAGCAAAAATGTTAGGAAAAGTAGATACGACGGAGACGTATCACCGACATCCCCTCCGCGCTCTCTGCCGCGCAACCTCGACATCCAAATTGGACGTCGCGTGAAGGAAGAGCGCCTGTCGCCGCCACCAATGTGCGTCAAGGAGGAACGACTCCCTCCGCTGCCCCGACGCTTGAGGAGCAGTTCTCTCCGCCGCCCCAGTGTGTCAAGGAGGAGCGCCACTCGCCGCCGCCCGTGCCCAATGCGATAGCGAAAGCAAGCGGTCGCCTTCGTCACTACCTTCGTAGCGGCGGCAGCAGCTCTTCGTCGTCCCGGAGCGCCCTAACGGCGTAGGAGTACGCCGACGGGGAGCGTTGCTGGCGGGGTAGGCGCAACCCGGCGTGTCGGTTGGAGTTCACTGACTCCGACGTCCCACCGCACACATCGCGGCGGACCCGGAGCTGTCGTACGCCTTGGCTCTGGGCTGCTTCGTGACGACGGCTGAGACGAGGAAGCGCTGTCTCCACCGCCTTGATGGGGAGATGGCCAAGTACGGCGAGGAGTGGTCTCTCAGCGAGATCGCCATCGTCAATGCCACATCCTCTAAGGCCCGCCGCCCTCTCCCCCCGCCAACATCGTCAGTGGCCGCGGCCACACGACGCAAGAGGAAGCTGAGAGGATCATCCGCGGGCATTAGGCGGCTGCCGGGAAGCCCTGCCGCGGCGCCGCCACCTTCCTCCGCCCTATCCCGACTCCAACGCCAGATCAAGCGATGATGACGGAGGAAGAGCAACCGGCCAGCCCGGCATGGCCTACGTGGTCACCGTCAAGTATAGGTTAGTTTAGGGTTTTATTTTAAGTTTTTTTGTTCACCGGACGAAATATCGTCCGGTTTTATGTACAAACTATCCTATTTCAAACGAAATTTGTCGTGTTTGTATCAAAATTCGTCCGATTTGCATGAATTTCTTTCGGTTGGTTCTAACTGTTGTCAAAATGTATACGGCTATGGTTGCATGGCTGCCTCCCGCATCTGTGTCCGCAGACTGGTCTCCCTTATTCGCGAACGGATGCAGGAGAAAATTTACAGGTTGTCGTTGGAGATGCCTTAAGGTAGACCAGCTTTCGTCAAACTCCCCGGGTTATTTAGTCGATCGGGCAGTTTGTTTGGGCTGAGGCGAGCTAGCGTGACTACTTTTCGTTGCTATTACAACAAGGGCGAACGTGGGGAAAGCCCTCAATAATACTAAACTCACGGGCTAATTACAGGCTTTTTACATAATATTTCTTGCTAAACTCTTCATCGCCCCCTGACTTTCAGAGGGTGTGGGCCCCTCCCAGCTAAGCATCCATGTAAAATCCGTAATTATAAAAAGCCCGTGCGTGTAGCATCGGCTCATCGCTCGGAAAGCCATGCATGATGGGTTCGAAAAGAACGCCAGGAGCGCATCATCTTTGGTATCTTAATCATGTGGCTGTGAGCTTCTCCTCTCTTGACCAGGTGTTTGTTGCTCTCTTTGGGTGAGTGAAATTAGGCGCTTTATGTTCTCTCGTTTTCGTTTGGTCCCTTTTGTGTGAGGCTATTCTCTTTCCTATCTGATCTGGGCAATTTCTGTTAGCCAGACTAGCTTAAAACGTCTGTGATAAGTTCATGGCTATCTTAGAACCCTGTCTATCACAAACGCACTATTAGTAAATAAAGAGCTCCATGCATACAGCTAGCTTGCTGGACAGCCGGAGGCCGCACCGGGTAAACGGGTCTCCAACGCTACCCTCTGTGTTCACGGACATCCGACTGAACGGAGGTCATCCAACATTGTCCCCTAAACATCACAAAAAATTATCAAAGTAGATGTTCACCATTACATTTGACCTAGAAATATAAAAATAATCTTCAAACTAATATATTATCATGAGCCCGGAGCCCTGGAAGACACCCCCTCGCCGGACACATCTGAGTGAGCATCCTCGGTATCGGCTGGAGCAGTGACTGCTACTGCGGCAGTGATCTTAGTTTCTTCTTCGGCATAGAAGCGGGCGTCGCCGCTGCTCATCCTAGCCACCTTCTTCTGCAGGCCAGTCCGATCGACGGCGTTTTTGATGGGTCTGAACTCTGAGAGTTTGACGTGGCGGACGTCCGGGCTCCCCTACAACGCCCCTCAATTTGGTGCCGAATCGGTGGATTCGAACGTCCAGGTATGTAAAACCCAATACAGGTGTCCTTGTTGAAGGTATAAAATTGTCCAAATTATTCGGTCTGTATATATAAAGGCAAAGCGTTGAAGATGCCATTATATGGGTTCTGAAGTTTGAGCATAAGTTGTTGTTCTTGTCATGTTGAAGAAAAAAAAATGTACCAACAGTCTGCATAAGTTTAGGAAGCCTTATTTAGAAGCTTGTACCTAATGAAGTAGCCTTACAAATTTGCCTATGATAAGTTCTCGCTTTAATATAGTACATTAAAAGTTGTTTCACTCTACACTGTAAGAATTGTTTTTTGATTGAGGGTATTTCTTTCATAAGTTTTGTTTAATACTTTATCTAAATATGAATATTTCATTTATTTGAAACCATGTATAGACGCTGCCGGACCTAACTAGGTTGTGAAGGCCATTTAACATGAGTTGAAGCAATTTCCTGCGAACGGTCTGTGTAAGTTCAAAAAGCCTCTCGTTTTTTTAAGTTTGTCACTGGTGAATGATGTCGGTCTTGCTGGAATTTTGTCTATTTTGGGCCTAGCCCAATAGCAGTTTCAGAAATTCCTAATAAATCCTAAAGGCCCATGCAACCCATTCGTGCAAGGCAAGAGGTGGAACTAAAGTTTAGTTCCACATTGCTAGTTTAGAGGGAGTTGGACCTCTTTATAAGGGAGGCTCTTTTTCCACATGTATGAGGATGAGAACAAGAGGGACATCCACGCGCGCTCCTCCTCCGCCGCCGCACGCCTCGCCTCGTCGCGCCGCGCCGCGGGTTGCAGGAATGAGCCGATGTAGGACACCGAGCCCAAGGCCAGTGCATCTGCTCCTGTTCCGTATGTTCTCATACTCTTTCTGTACTAGTCGTGCTTTATCTAGTATTTCTGTTAATAAAATCATTCGGTAAATTGCTCATATTTCCAACAATCCAAAAACCTTATTATAGGCAATTTACCCCAAGTGGTTTTGCTGCTTCCATGAGACCTCCTATGTTTGAGGGTATCCACTATAAGAGGTGGCGCGTGAGAGCAGTCTTATGGTTTCAAACCATGAGTTGTTATGACACCACTCTTGGCAAACCTGAAGGAGAACTTGATGCTCAACAGGCACAAGCTTTTCAGAAAATGGATACTCTGTTTAAGGCTGCTCTCTTGAGTGTTCTTGGTGAGAACATAGTTGATGCTTATGCGTCAATTGATAATGGAAAAGATATGTGGGATGCACTCGAGGCCAAGTTTGGGGTCTCGGATGCTGGCACTGAGCTGTACATCATGGAGCAATTCTATGATTACAGGATGACTGAAGAGCGCTCCGTGGTTGAGCAAGCTCATGAGATACAGTCATTTGCTAGAGAACTTGAGCACTTCAGTTGTATGCTACCGGACAAGTTTGTTGCCAGAGGTATCATCACTAAGCTTCCACCTTCGTGGAGGAACTTTGCTACCTTACTGAAACATAAGAGACAGGAGTTTTCTGTCCCGGATCTCATTGGCACTCTTGATGTGGAAGAAAAGGCGAGAGCAAAGGACACACGTGCTCGAGGTATTGAGGGAGGATCTAGTGCCAATCTGGTACAGAAGACGAACTTCCAGCCCCACAAGTGCAAGAACAAGGGCAAGTTTGATGGTAAAGCAAAGTTTGATGGGAAGAACAAAGCTGTGCAACACACGAACTTCAAGAAGAAGAATGACAAGAAGAAAGGTGTTTTTCATGTGTGTGGGGATCCTGATCATTGGGCTCCTAGTTGCCCTAGTCGCTATGACAAGCGTCATCCTGGGAAAGGCGGCAAGACCGCTAATGTTGTCATTGGAGACACTGACCTGAAGGATGATGGGTATGGTATATTTCCCACTATTCTTTCAGTATGTCATTCTCTTGATTGGTTGATTGACACGGGTGCTAATGTGCATGTATGCGGTGATATTTCCATGTTTTCGTCTTATCAGACCGTAGGGACTTCAACCGTGCTGATGGGCAACGGTTCAAGTGCTTCTGTTCATGGTGTTGGCACGGTCGATCTGAAGTTTACTTCGGGGAAGATCGTGCGGCTGAAGAACGTGCATTATGTCCCCTCCGTCAATAAAAATCTTGTTAGCGAATCTCTTCTGTGTAGAGATGGCTATAAGCTTGTCTTTGAGTCGAATAAATTTGTAATATCCAAGTATGGAACCTTTGTCGGTAAAGGCTATGAGTTAGGAGGCCTGTTTCGTTTATCCTTATCAGACGTTTGCAGCAAAGTTGTTAATCATGTTTGCAACAATAGTGAATCAAATGTGTGGCATTCACGTCTTTGTCATGTTAACTTTGGTTGCATGTCGCGACTAGCGAAGTTGAACTTAATCCCTAGTTTCACCACTGTCAAGGGATCTAAGTGTCAAGTGTGTGTGCAAGCAAAGCAACCTCGTAAGTCTCATACGACTGTGGAAACGAGAAATCTTGCACCACTAGAACTCATACATTCAGATCTATGTGAAATGAATGGTGTTTTGACAAAAGGTGGAAAGAAATATTTTATGATGTTAATTGACGACTCCACTAGATACTGCCATGTATATCTTCTGAAATCTAAGGATGAGGCTTTGAATTTTTTTCAAGATCTATAAAGCTGAAGTGGAAAACCAACTTGATCAAAAATCAAGAGGCTTAGGTCCGACTGTGGTGGAGAGTATTTTTCCAATGAATTTGATGCTTTTTGTGCGGAACATGGTATAATCCATGAGAGGATGCCTCCCTATTCACCTCGGTCAAATGGGGTGGCCGAAAGAAAGAACCGTACTCTAACTGATTTGGTTAACGCCATGTTAGACACATCGGGTCTCTCCAAGGCATGGTGGGGGGAGGCGATATTGACTGCATGTCATGTCCTAAACCGAGTTCCCACAAAGAATAAAGAGATAACTCCATTCGAGGAATGGGAGAAGAAAAGATTAAAACTCTCTTATCTATGAACCTGGGGTTGTTTGGCGAAAGTCAACGTGCCAATTCCAAAGAAGCGCAAGCTTGGACCAAAGACCGTGGATTGTGTTTTCCTGGGATATGCTTTTCATAGCATTGGTTATAGATTCTTGGTTGTAAAATCTAAGGTACCTGACATGCATGTCGGTACGATCATGGAGTCGAATGATGCGACTTTCTTTCAAGATATCTTTCCCATGAAGGATATGGCTACCTCATCTAATCAGGAGATGCCTAGTTCATCGAATCAGGAACCAGTTAGAATTACCGAACCTGCCATTTCGATGGAACACTTTGAAAGTCCTGTGGAGGAGAACAATGAAGTTCATACTAGGAGCAAGACACAGAGGACTGCAAAGTCCTTTGGTGATGATTTTCTTGTGTATCTCATAGATGACACTCCCAGTTCTATTTCACAGGCCTATGCATCTGAAGATGCTGACTATTGGAAGGAAGCGGTTCCTAGCGAGATGGATTCCATCTTGGCGAATGAAACTTGGGAGATAACTGATCGTCCTTATGGGTGCAAACCTATAGGATGCAAATGGGTATTCAAGAAGAAGCTTAGGCCAGATGGTACTATTGAAAAGTACAAGGCTCGGCTCGTGGCTAAGGGTTATACCCAAAAGTAAGGTGAAGACTTCTTTGATACTTACTCACTCGTGGCTCGACTGACCACTATTTTTCACTAGCTACCTCACATGGTCTTCTCGTTCATCAAATGGATATTAAGACTGCTTTTCTAAATGGAGAGCTGGACGAGGAAATTTATATGGAACAACCAGATGGGTTTGTACTAGATGGTCAGGAAGGAAAAGTGTGCAAGTTGCTGAAGTCTTTGTATGGACTCAAACAAGCACCCAAACAGTGGCATGAGAAGTTTGAAAGAACTTTAACATCCGCAGGCTTTGTTGTAAAGGAAGCTGACAAATGTGTGTACTATCGCCATGGTGGGGGCGATGGAGTTATCCTTTGCTTGTATGTTGATGAAATACTGATTTTCGGAACAAATCTGAATGTTATTAAGGAGGTCAAGGATTTCCTATCTCGCTGTTTTGAGATGAAGGATTTAGGACTGGCTGATGTCATTCTGAACATCAAGTTGTTGAGAGACGATGATGGCGGGATTACATTGCTTCAATCTCACTATGTGGAAAAGATCTTGAGTCGCTTTGGCTATAGTAACTGCAAGCCCTCTCCAACACCATATGATGTGAGTGTGTTACTTTGAAAGAATCGAAGAATTGCTAGAGATCAATTGAAATATTCTCAGATTATTGGCTCACTTATGTATTTAGCCAGTGCTACAAGACCTGACATCTCTTTTGCTGTTAGCAAACTGAGTCGGTTTGTCTCAAAATCAGGAGATGTGCATTGGAAAGCTCTAGAGAGAGTTTTGCGTTATTTGAAAGGCACTGCGAATTATGGAATTCACTACACCGGGCACCCAAAGGTGCTTGAAGGGTATAGTGACTCAAACTGGATCTAAGATGCTGATGAAATAAAGGCCACGAGCAGTTATGTATTCACTCATGGAGGTGGCGTTGTTTCTTGGAAGTCTTGCTAGCAGACCATCTTAATGAGGTCACCAATGGAAGCAGAACTCACAGCATTAGATACAGCTATGGTCGAAGCAGATTGGCTTCGCCGGCTCTTGAATGACTTGCCGGTTGTTGAGAAACCTATACCGGGTATCCTTATGAACTGCGACAATCAAACTGTGATCACGAAAGTGAGAAGCTCAAAGGATAACATGAAGTCATCAAGACACGTTCAGAGAAGGTTAAAGTCTGTCAGGAAAATGAGAAACTCCGGAGTTATTGCATTGGATTATATCCAAACGTCTAAAAATCTGGCAGATCCTTTTACTAAGGGTCTATCACGTAATGTGATAGATAATGCATCAAGGGAGATGGGTATGAGACCCACAATATGAGTTGTTCACAGTAGTAACCTATTCTTTGTGATCGAAGATCCCGTCAATTAGATGTGGAAGACAAGCTGTTGATCAACTGAGAGGAGAGTATCCTTACTATTAACAATACCACTCCATGAAGATGCAATACTCTCCTAAAACTGCATGGCAGGTTGATGTATATCTTCATGTGTTCTAAGTGGCTCATTTAAGCAGAGATGTTGTCCTGCAGAACATCTTTTGAAGAACACACCTATATGAGTCTGATTGTTAAACGTCGCAATCTATGAGAGTAGGGTTCTCTCTAGTAAACTCATGAAAGGTCTCGGAGTATGACGCATAAGCTCCACCCGCGGGGAAGACCCACGGTAGCCACGTATCGCTCAAGGCTTTATGTGAAGCTAGATTCGCAGAAAACTTGCACTTCAAGGCCCAGTCCACTGTTCAAGTTGCTTACTAGTGTAGTATAGAGTTCTAGGTGGAAGTTCAACTTAACAGTCTCCACTGCAATACCGGTATATAAAACAGTGTTTCGGAACCAAAGGCAAATTTTGTGTGCCACTGGGATCTGGTGGGGGATTGCTGGAATTTTTTCTATTTTGGGCCTAGCCCAATAGCAGTTTCAGAAATTCCTAATAAATCCTAGAGGCCCACGCAGCCCATTCGTGCAAGGCAAGAGGTGGAACTAAAGTTTAATCCCACATTGCTAGTTTAGAGGGAGTTGGACCTCTTTATAAGGGAGGCTGTTTCTCCACATGTATGAGGATGAGAACAAGAGGGGCATCCACGCGCGCTCCTCCTCCGCCGCCCGCCTCGCCACGCCATGCCTCGTCACGATGCGCCGGGGGTTGCGGGAATGAGCCAAGCCGATGTCTAATTTTTTGCCACGCACGACGGGTATACGAAAGGTCATGCGGAAGCTGAAACTTTTTTGCTGTAGTGGATATTGAAAACGAACGGCGCAACTCTTCGCCTGCTGCCTGTTCGTTTCGTCTCCCTCGTTCTCTTCAGCTCCCGGCGCAGCCTCTCGCATCCTTCTCTTGCATCTATAAAAGGGAGGTCGCTCCTCTCAGAGAGACGTACCAGAACCTCTTCTTCCTCTCGCCACAAGTTCCTGAGCACTGCGCTACTGCTACGTTCTTCCCCATTCCGGCTTGCGGCGTGCACTGCAGGTCGGGACAGCAGGCCTCCGGAACCGCACCTTTTGAGTCCTGTACGGGAGAAGGGTGATAAGGTTTTTGGGGAGCGCTCAGCGCGACTACTGACTTCTTCGTCACGGACGCCCCGGACTCCGACGACTACTTCCCCGACGTCGACAACCTCCTCGACGACATGGCTGGCAAGGACACCGACCCCAAGACCACTGCATCTGCTCCTGTTCCGTATGTTCTCATACTCTTCCTGTTAGAGGCTCTGTCACAACTTCTTGCTCTAGTGTCTGTTCTAGATGTGTTTGGTTCTAGATCATATATGCAGATGTTGTTTACCTTCTCTTTGTCAAATCGCATGATTTGTTTTATCACTGTTGTACTAGTCGTGCTTTATCTAGTATTTATGTTAATAAAATCATTCGGTAAATTGCTCATATTTCCAACAGGCCTTAGGCAATAAGTGCATGATAAGTATTTTTCATTGAGATCACGGTCAATAAGCTCACAGATTTTTCATAGCGCGAATGACAAGGTGTTTCACCATACGAATTAAGATTTTGTTTGGATTGAGGGTGTTTATTAAGTTACGTAATGTGTTTAGTAACATGGTTGTTCATCTACTTGAAACCACCTGGTTATTGATGGTCAATGCCGGCCAATTTGATAGTGTGGTTTTCAGGGCTCGCTTGGAGATGAGGAGAGTTTGAGCGCCGCAAGTTGGATTTGTGGCCTCAAGGGTGTGGTTTCTTATTCGCTCCACCAACTTGCTTTTGGCCGTGTGTCACTCACAGACCCACCTTTGATGGCAACCAAATACTTAGTTGTGGGCATGCACTTTTTTTATTTTTAGGTTTCTATCTTAGCTCAGGTAGGCACTTGTTGTTATTTCATGGAAAATGAATTGTTTGTTAATTGGTCTGTCATCTTTGGGCAGCTTCTGTGTGTGATTCCGTACCAAACAAAACACTTTTCCAAATGGTTTAGGCTTGTGCATAGACTAACTGCCATAGGAAATTTGGAATAGAAGTAGCCTCGAAAAGCATATTTCAAGATTTACTATGGCGAGATTATTGACTGTCAATGCCAGCCAGTTTGGTAGTGTGGTTTTCAAGGCTCGCCCTGGAGACGAGGATGGGTCAAGAGCCACAAGTTGGATTTGTTGCCTCAAGGGTGTGGTTTCTTGTTCGCTCCAACATCTCGCTTTTGCTCCTGTGTCACTTGAGGGAGTCATGGACTAAGGGGTCCTCGGGCATCCGGCCTGTTAGCCATGGGCCGGACTGATGGGCTATGAAGATACAAATACCGAAGACTCTACTCGTGTCTGGATGGGACTCTCCTTGGCGAGGAAGGCAAGCTTGGCGACCACATATGAAGATTCCCTTTCTCTGTAACCGACTTTGTACAACCCTAGCCCCCTCCGGTATGTATATAAGCCGGAGGGGTTAGTCCGGATATATATACTCATTATCATAGTCATACAGGCTAGACTTCTAGGGTTTAGCCATTACGATCTCGTGGTAGATCAACTCTTGTAATACTCATATTCATCAAGATCAATCAAGCAGGAAGTAGGGTATTACCTCCATAGAGAGGGCCCGAACCTGGGTAAACATTGTGTCCCCCGTCTCCTGTTACCATCGACCTTAGACGCACAGTTCGGGACCCCCTACCCGAGATTCGCCGGTTTTGACACCGACATTGGTGCTTTCATTGAGAGTTCCACTGTGCCGTCCCCAAAAGGTTCGATGGCTCCTCCAATCATTAACAACGATGTTGTCCAAGGGGAAACCTTCCTCCCCGGACAGATCTTCATGTTTTGCGGCTTCGCACTGCGGACCAACTCGCTTGGCCATCTGGAGCAGATCGACAGCTACGCCCCTGGCCATCAGGTCAGATTTGGGAGCTTGAACTACGTCGTGGATATCTGTGGAGACCTGATCTTCGACGGCTTCGTGACCACGGCAGCCGCTCCCTGTCCCTACGGTGAACATGACTTAAATCTGTCACCGGTCCATACTCAGGAAATTGCACCTGTAACTGCTCTGGCCCTAGATCCGGAGCAGATCGCGACATCCGAGGACGGGAAGCTCAACCCCGCCACGGAAGCCGCAGACTCCGCGGTGTTGGAGCCGTGCATAGACCTAACCCCGGATGATATCTGTGTCTCCGGAGCTTCGTACTCGTTTCCGGCCTTAAGTTCCGAACCATGTGTGACCGTGCACGTCGAGTTGGATCGGTCATCGATCGACGAATTCAGCGCCGCGGACATCTTCCGGCACTCACCTTTAGGCGATGTGCTGAACTCGTTAAAGAATCTATCCCTAGCAGGGGACTCTCAGCCGAATTATATCCGGTATGAACTGGAGGCTGATGATGGAGAATTTCGTTTCCCACCCACCGCCCACCTCATAGCCACTGTCGAAGACCTAACCGACACGCTTGACTATGACTCTGAAGACATCGATGGTATGGACGACGATGCCGGAGAAGAGGAGGCCCAAAACCCGCCGTTCACCGGACGATGGACGGCCACTTCCTCATATGACGTATACATGGTGGATGCACCAAAAGATAATAGTGGCGACGACAAGGAGAACCCAGCGAAGGATGACCATCCTAAAACACAACCAAAACACCGTCGTCAGCGGCGCCACTCTAAATCGCGCCGCAGCAAGGACGGCAACACCAACACAGGAGACGATAACACTCCGGATGGTGCCGAAGACACAGAAGACCCCGACGAACAAACTGCCGAACAAGATAATCGGGAAGATGGGCAAGTCAGCCCTGATGAACAGGCCATAGAAGAAGACTCGGAGGACGGTAGTTATCATCCGCTCTCCGAGGAGGAGGTGAGCCTCGGCAGTGAAGATTTCATCGTGCCTAAGGAACCTCTCGAGCAGGAGCGCTTTAAGCTTCAGCTAATAGCCACTGCGAGGAGCCTGAAAAAGAAGCAGTAGCAGCTTCAAGCTGATCAAGACCTACTCAACGACAGATGGACCGATGTCCTGGCAGCCGAGGAATATAGCCTTAAACGCCCAGCCAAAAGTTACCCGAAGCGCAAATTGTTACCTCAGTTCGATGACGAGGCGCCGGAGACCATACCATCATCGCGCAATGCGACTGACCGACCACCGCGCGGTCGGGATAAAATGGCAACTCGAGCCGAAAACCAGACTGTCCCCCCTCGCCGTAAAGGCAGGATAAGATAGCTCGGGGTTATACATATGACCTTCGTCAAGACCTGGATAGTAGAGCAGGACATACAAGATTGATCTACGGATCGCGAGGACGTGCTCTGACACGCGAGGACGACTATCTATTCGGACGTGACAAACCTAGTCACGCCCGGGCCGAAAACCGCAGACGGACTCCATCGGAGCTACGTCGCGATGCGGCCCGATATAGAGGCGCCGCACACCCTCTTTGCTTCACTGACGAAGTAATGGATCATGAATTCCCAGAAGGGTTCAAACCCGTAAACATTGAATCATACGATGGAACAACCGATCCCGCGGTATGGATCGAGGATTTTATTCTCCACATCCACATGGCCCGCGGGGATGATCTTCACGCCATCAAATACCACCCACTAAAACTCAAAGGGCTAGCTCGACACTGGCTAAACAGTCTGCTTGAAAATTCTATTGGCAGCTGGGAGGACTTGGAAGAAGCTTTCCTTGACAACTTCCAAGGTACTTATGTCCGGCCACTAGACGCCAATGACTTAAGTCACATAGTGCAACAGCCTGGAGAGTCAGCCAGGAAGTTTTGGACTAGGTTCCTTACTAAAAAGAACCAGTTCGTCGACTGTCCGGATGCCGAAGCCCTAGCGGCCTTTAAACATATCATCTGTGATGAATGGCTCGCCCGCCACCTCGGCCAGGAAAAGCCGAAATCCATGGCGGCCCTCACGGCACTCATGACCCGCTTCTGTGCGGGTGAGGATAGT
Organism: Triticum aestivum; assembly: GCF_018294505.1. Classification (NCBI taxonomy): domain Eukaryota; kingdom Viridiplantae; phylum Streptophyta; class Magnoliopsida; order Poales; family Poaceae; genus Triticum; species Triticum aestivum. The sequence continues at coordinate 456,026,987 of NC_057805.1, read as the reverse complement.
TGGTTGGCCCATAGCAAAAACACAGCAAGTGAAATAGGCACCTCCGAGGGCAAAAATAGCAACGGTAAGCTCCGACACAGCAGACACAAACGCCGAAGTAATGGTGACAACACCGATGATAGGACAGTCAATGCCGGATTCAGTGGTTCAAGTCCGGTCAGCGAAGAAGCCATATAAAAGAAACAATCAGGGACCATCCAGCTTGGACCGCATACTCGATCGTCCGTGCCAAATCTACGGCACCCCGGACAAACCTGCCAATCATACCAATAGAAATTGTTGGGTTTTTAAGCAGGCCGGCAAGTTAAATGCCGAGAACAAAGAAAAGGGATCGCAAAGCAAGGACGACGAGGAGGAGCCCCGGCAACCGAACACAGGGGGACAAAAGAAGTTTCCCCCAGGTCAAAACGGTGAACATGATATATGCTACACACATCCCCAAGAGGGAGCGCAAGCGCGCGCTCAGGGACGTCTATGCGATAGAGCCAGTCGCCCCAAAATTTAATCCATGGTCGTCATGCCCGATCACTTTTGATCGACGGGATCATCCAACCAGTATCCGTCATGGCGGTTCAGCCACATTGGTCCTTGACCCAATAATTGACGGATTCCACCTGATGCGAGTCCTTATGGACGGCGGCAGCAGCCTAAACCTGCTCTGTCAGGATGCAGTGCGCAAAATGGGCATTAACCCATCACGGATCAAGCCCACAAAGACTACCTTCAAAGGAGTCATACCAGGTGTAGAGGCCCACTGCACGGGCTCAATTACGCTAGAGGTTGTCTTCCGATCTCCGGACAACTTCCGAAGCGAAGAGTTGATCTTTGATATCGTCCCTTTTCGCAGCGGCTACCACGCACTCCTTGGACGAACCGCATTTGCTCGATTCAATGCGGTACCACACTATGCTTACCTCAAGCTCAAGATGCCCGGTCCACGTGGCGTCATAACAGTCAATGGAAACACGAAACGCTCCCTCCATACAGAAGAGCACACCACTGCCTTAGCAGCAGAAGTACAGAGCGGCCTTCTCGACACTACAAAAAAAAGACACATCCGTGACATTTTGGGCCGAACGAATTTTTTTCTGTCATACTTATGACACTTCTATGACGATAATTGTGACAAAACCCGGTATCATCATAGATGTGGTGGGTACCTACTTCTATGACAAAAATCATGACAGAAAATGGGCTTTTCATCCTGGGCGGGCCGGAGACGCAGCTGCATGACATTCTTTGGGCCGTCCATGACGGAAAAAACCGTGGTAGAAGCGAGGGCGAGGAAAATATCGGGGTGTTCCCAATTACGGTGGGTGGTCAGGGCCGAGCGATGCGCATTTCTCTCGTACACGCACGCGCGTGGGTGCGAGGCGTTGGGCTCTAACTGAACCCGAGCGAGGCGTTGGGCTCTAACTGAACCAGAGCGATTGCACTGCTGGCTATGCGTTACTGAACCCGAGCGGTCGATCGATGGCTGTTAACTGAACCCGATCGAGCGATTCCTTCGCTACTGCTGCTAACTGAAGCCGATCGATGCTGCCTCTAGATGAATAGTGAGCATTACTGGGGGGTTTGGATGAACAGTTCCCGGTGGGGGTCGATGAACAGGACCCCGTGGTGTTGCCTCTAGATGAACAGGACCCCGATCGATCGAGCCGGTTGGGGCTGGATGAACAGGACCCCGTGGAGGGCAGGATGAACAGGACCACCCCGTGGAGGGCAGGATGAACAGTAGACAGTGGAGGGCTGGATGAACAGTAGCCCGTGGAGGGGTGGTTGAACAGGAGCCCGTGGAGAGGGCTGGTTGAACAGTAGCCGGTGGAGTAGCGCGCGGTGGAGGCTGGATGAACAGGAGTCCGTGGATGAACAGTTGCAGGTGGAGGCTGGAGGAGGTCGACGGTGGATGAACAGTAGCCCGTGGAGGCTGGAGGGGGTCGACGGTGGAGATGAACAGTATCCCGTGGAGTCCCGTTTTGCGGTACGCCACACCCCTCCCGATGAACAGGACCCCTGTTTCGACCGTAGCGCTCCAACGCAAGTCCGTTTCCTCCATTTTGCGGTACGCCACACCCCTCCCGATCAACAGGACCCCGTTTCAACCGTAGGAGGTCCGTTTCCTCCGTTTTGCGGTACGCCAGACCCCTCCCGATGAACAAGATCCTGTTTCGAACGTGGCCGGTCGAACACAAGGCCGTTTCCTCCGTTCTGCGGTACGCCAGTCCTCGTTTCCATTGGCTATTCCGTCCAAGCCGGTTGGCTCCCACGCGTTCCGTTGCCTCCCGATGAACACGACGCATTTCGTTGCCTCCCCATGAACACGACGACGATGTTGTTTCTCCGTTCTGACCCAGCCATGTTCATGAGCCCTGGCCGTACGTATGCGCGAGTAGGCGTTCGAGACCCTGCCCATATGTACGCACGTGGTCGTATTTTCTTTCTTGCACACTGGCCGATGTACGTACGTGTACATGCTACGTGCGCGCCTCTACTATGACAAGTGCACGCCTCTACATCGACCAGTATGTACGTACACGTTCGCGACCAGAATGACAATGCTATGTATGCTTTGACCAGGTGGGTCCCGATTGTCAGGCACTTCCTTGCGTGCGAAGATGTAGCTGGTGGGTCCCAGCAGTCAGGGGGGTGAATCGTTTTTTTTTGCCCAGACGCACTTCCTTGCGTGCGAAGATGTAGCTGGTGGGTCCCAGCAGTCAGGGGGAAACATTTTTTCACGAAATACGGTGGCCTGTCCGGTGGGTCTCTGCTGTCAGGTGGAGGAATAATTATTTTGCGCGTAATAAGGAGGCACTTCCTTGCTGCGGCCGTGGACCCAGCTGTCAGCCTCTCCACGTACAGTCCACGTCTGATGGAAGTCGTTCCTTGACCACGTTGACCACGCCGCGCCGAGAGCACCAGGGCGGTGGACGACGTCGAGGCCTAGGAAGGGGACGACGTGAAGTCGGGGAAGACGCGGCAGTGGATGCCCACGCGTAGAGGAGTACGAGGGTTCACTGGTTCGCTACGGTGTGAGGCTGCCGTCGCCGCAGAATAACAGGGGGTGTGGGTGAGTAGAGGGATGGCCTGGCCAGCGGTGGGAGTAGTAGGGGGCGGTGAGGCCTCCGCCGCATCACAGCCGGCCACGGGAGGCAGGAGCACGAGGCACGACCGGCGCTGCTTTGGGCGGCTGGAGCAAGAAGACCAGAGGTTGAAGAAGCACTACGGCCGTTGGATGGACATCGTACGGTCATTGGAGCTAGAATCGTTCATATTGACTAAGTTGACAAAGCACTCCGTCCCCGTCAACTTAGTAGGCCCACAAGTCAGCCTCCCACCAAGGTGGGTCCCAACCAGCAGGGGGAGTATTCATTTTTTTGTGCGTAATAAGGAGGCACTTCCGGTGGGTCCGAGCTGACAGCGGGGGGAACGTTTTTTTCGCGCAATACGGTGGCCCGTCCGGTGGGTCCCAGCAGTCAGGGGGCAAACGTTTCTTTCGCGAAATACGGTGGCCCGTCCGGTGGGTCCCTGCTGTCAGGTGGAGGAATCATTATTTTCCGCGTAATAAGGAGGCACTTCCTTGCTGCCGTCGTGGACCCAGCTGTCAGCCTCTCCACGTACAGTCCACGTCCGATGGAAGCCGTTCCTTGACCACGTTGACCACGCCGCGCCGAGAGCACCAGGGCGGTGGACGACGGCGAGGCCTAGGAAGGGGACGACGCGGAGCCGGGGAAGACGCGGCAGTGGAAGCCCGCGCGGAGAGGAGTACGAGGGTTCACTGGTTCGGCTGCGGTGTGAGGCTGCCGTCGCCGCGGAATAACAGGGGGTGTGGGTGAGTAGAGGGATGGCCTGGCCAGCGGTGGGAGTAGTAGGGGGCGGTGAGGCCTCCGCGGCATCACAGCCGGCCACGGGCGGCAGGAGCACGCGGCACGACCGGCGCTGCTTTGGGCGGCTGGAGCAAGAAGACCAGAGGTTGAAGAAGCACTACGGCCGTTGGATGGACATCGTACGGTCACTGCAGCTAGAATCGTTCATATTGACTAAGTTGACAAAGCCCTTGGTACGCGTCAACTTAGTAGGCCCACAGGTCAGCTTCCGAAACGGTGCGCCCCAGATGTCAGGGGAGGAATCATTTTTTGGGCGGGTGAAGCTAGAATATCCGAGATTGAAGAAGAAGCACGGCATCCGTTGGATGGACATCCAACGGCCACTGCTGCTAGAACCGTGTGTTGACTATAATAAGTTGACAAAGCCTTGCATACGCGTCAACTTCTTTTTTTAGGGGACGCGTCAACTTAGTAGGCCCACAAGTGTGTGGGAGAGAACTTATAGCCCATTTGCGATTTGTAAGAATGTACAACCCATTTTCGAATTCTAATGGAATTTACTACAGCCCATTTACAGTTTGTTAAAAGTACATCCCATTTTATAGCTAGGACAACGATTAATAATTTCAACCAACCGTTCAAGATAGAATTCAATAAAATTTCCCACATTTTGATGGGATCCGAAATATTTTTATCCCGAAATTTCTAGTCAGATTAAATATAAATTTGTATTACGTAAAAATCTAACGAAACATTGCAACAATTAAAAATTAAGATTTTCAAAATCCATAAATAATATTTTATAAACTAATTCCGTGCTTGGTGCATTTTTTATAGTTACTGCCCAGTTTTTATAATTACATCCCATTTATTATTTTTTAAAGCCCATTTTCCTGTTAAGCCTAATGCATCCCTCCTAGGAAAGATTTGCAGCCCAGCGGGGCGGAGAATAACAAGTTGACCTTGCCTGGGTATTCCTCAAAAAAACGTATAGCTGGGCTAGCCATTTTCATCTTGAAAAAATTAATATCTGGGCTGGATATCTGTCCTGGGCTAGACGGGCCACAGCCCGCCCAGTTAATACCCTGCTCTCCTCTGAACAACAACGAAAACATCGCCAAGAAAAACTCTGCAGTGCTCACGCCTCAAAAACACAAATACTGCTCGAGCTGCTTGGTCCCAGCTGTCGGCCGCACCTTGTGCAATTCTCTCGTTTATTGACTACATAGGTTGACAATGGTGTGGGACCGTGATGTCAGGAAACCAGGAGGAAGCAAAAAAAATAGTTGTACATAATAAGGAGGCACTTGCGTACGTACGGCTATGGCCCTAGTGGGTCCCTACTGTCAACCAGTCAAAATAAAGTCATCTCCTGAATCCTCATGTTCATTGACCATGTTAACAATGCTCGGCGCCACGGCGAGCGCAACAACTCGAAGGACGACGGAGAGGGCCTCGCGGGCCCTACGGATGGTCTGATACAGCGCCCGCTGCTCATTCAGGAAGCCAGGATCATCGGACACCTATGAGCACCTTCGAGAGACTGAGACGGCATGAAACGGTAAGGCCGCGCTTGGGAGCTCTGGTTTATTTCACAACTGTATTAAGATACAAGTGTAATTTACTCGTCATCGGAAACAACGCGTAAAATACAGGCGTAATGAAACCGAGGGCCCGAGGTCTGTAAGTAAAACCGGCGGGTTACGCGTGTAATTTGAGAGACCGGTGTATATTTTACTAGTCGAAATCGACCAACCAAGCGCTTCGCCCGAGACCATCTGCTTTTATTTACAAGCGTCAGTTTTACAAGCGGTTTTGGTTGGAAAACGACGATCCAATCACGGCCTAAGATGATGAGTTGGTCGGAAGATCATATGGTTTCACGTCTAACCTACCCGACTTGTCGTATAGGCTATGAATGAAACATAAGACGATGAACTTCTTAAGCACGGAAACAACAGAAGAGGATGATCTTCCTAACAAGCAAATCACTGGCATTAGATCGACATGCAAAACAATACGAAGCATTATTCTCAGGAGGCACGGTGAACAGCTCGTGATGCCGCATGCCACAACATTCCAAGCTCAACTTTGCAATCAAACACAAGGCCTGGCATTACATAGACAATATTCAGAACAAACTCTTAAAATATCTTACATAAGTCAACATTCATGTGACTATGCATCTCAGCAGAGTAAATATTTACTTCTGAACTGAAGACAGGAATAGGAAGAAACGATCGACGTTGCTCACAGCAAAGGGCGTCCCACTCAAAAATATCAAATGCATGTCTTCTGGCTAACATCAATCAGCAAAAATTGACAAGGTTTTCCAATTCCAATATATTAAACTAATGTCAACTTTGACAAGCTTTTCCCATTCAAAATATGTAATGCCTATGATTGTGGAACGGGCAGGGTTTGTCATCAGTTTGTCATCTGATAGTCCGGTGGCTCAAGGTGACGACGAATGATTAGAGAACCATTCGATGTATTGTGCATGATGAAGTATTATTATGGAGGACACGAACCATCTGAACATTTTGTGCAGTTCCACTAAAATCAAGCTGAGCATCCCTGTGGATTTCGTATTTATATGCTGCCAGAAAACAAAGACACATCAGCACACACATGAATATTGGCCCCAGTGTCAACCCACCAATCGGTGGACTAACAAACTGAAAGTACGGTAAACAGATTACCATACCCAGATGCCCCATCATTGTTGCTTAGAGTGACATTGACAGACTTGGAGTCCTGTCCTGGCTTCTTGGTACTTGTTTGGGCACTTGTTTGCCCAGTGTTCCTCCGAACCACAAGTAAAGCAGCCATCTCTGCAGACTAGTCATGTCACCAGCGTCTACTAATACTCTGTAAAGCTTCTCGATCATTCCTTGTGTAATGTAGCGCAAACAGTGACTGCTTCTTTCTGCAAAGTGGTAAGACCAACTGGACCCACTAATGCAGCAGTTTGCCTTAGACACATTGGCTCCTTTTGTGCAGTTCAACTAAAATCAAAGTCGGAATAAAACCGAGCTTTAATTTTGATATCCCTGTAAGCAACAAAAGGTATAAGGGAAACAATTACTGAGAAATAACGGTTGATGACTTGTACTCCCAGAAGAAAAACATCTACTGATCTACCTTATCTTAATGGGAAACAAAGCAGGAGAGTAGCAATTCTCAATCAGTGTGATTCATTCATATTAACTGAGACATTATCTTAACAATGCCTTGTTTCAACATGTATAAAGAACGACAAAGCAGAAAAGTATCATTCCTAAAACAATGCGACTGATTCATTTTAACAGAGACATTATCTTAACAATACCTTGGTTAAACATGTAGAAAGAACTACAAAGCAGGATAGTACCATTTGTAAAACACTGTAACTGATATATAATAACAGAGACATTATCTGAACAATACATTTCTTAAACATGTACTCCGGCCGATCCCTAACAGAAATGGTACTCCCGCCGATCCCTAACAAGTGTTGCAGTTTTGAACTAAGATTCAGTAGTTAATTCTGAGGAAAGTAGGTACTGACCTTTCAAGACCAAGATTTGAAACAACGCCTGAGGTGGATCTAAAAGAGATCTCAACACATATATGGAAATCCGGTCTCATTTTGTGCAGTTCCACCAAAATTAAGCGAAGCAAAATGTCGCAATAGCAACAAGTTGAATAGATATCCCTGTTTTAACAGAGGCAAAAAAGGAATCAATTACTGGCCAATAAAGGAGGATGAACATGCGGCCACAAAAATGGTAATCCCGCCAATCCCTAACAAGTGTTGCAGTTTTGAAATAAGATTCAGTAGTTAATTCTGAGAGTGGCATTGCTTAATTTTACCAGCGGCATTAGATTAACAAAAAGCATAAACAGTTCCAGGGGAGAGTGGGCGCAACAACAACATGTGCTTCCATCTACTTATAAAGGGGGTGATGCAGAGTTTGTTGTAACAAAGCAACAAGCATAATGTCTGGGTTGGTCCCATTTTTGTTCACTACTTAATGGGAAAAGACAGCAATACAATAGCTTCAATTCAACATTTATTTAAAACAGTACCAATACAAGTAGCACAACATCTCAAAACACACTGCACGATCATGTGGATGAAGGCAAGTACCAACCTGTCATGACGCACACAAGATCACGTACGAATCTGCCAACACGAATAGGAAATCCAATCTCGTTTTGTGCAGTTACTCTGAAATCAAGTAAAGTCGCCGGTGAGACATTTAAGTTTGCTATAGCAACAAGTTGAATAGATATCCCTGATTTAACAGAGGCAAAAAGGAAACAATTACTGCCAATAAAGGAGGATGAAACATGCGGCCACAAAAAGAAGCATCTACCTTATCTTGATGGAAAACAAAGTATAGGACAGTAGCATTTCTAAAACGGTTGCATTGATTCATATTAACAGAGAAATTCTCTTAAAATAGTTCAGTAGTTAATTCTGAGAGTGGCATTGCTTAAAATACAATAGCTTCAATTCAACATTTATTTAAAACAGTACCAATACAAGTAGCACAACATCTCAAAACACACTGCACGATCATGTGGATGGGACATGGGACATGCCAGCACCATGTGCGTCCACACGTATAAATGGGTGATGCAGAGTATGTAGCCAAGCAGCATATCTGCGTTGGTCCCATATTTGTTCTCTTTGAAACTTTTTCCGATGTGAGGGCAGCAAATCTAGTCCTGCACAAACTACCCGACCCCCCAGTTTCTTTCCCTTTTCAACAAAGAGTTGGGTTCCTTACAGATGTGTGTACTGGGTTACCCCCTTTTTCCCTTTTCGACCAACAAAGCGGCTGGATAGCTAGTCTATACTACTTTCCCTCCCTCCTTTCCTCATTGAACCACGTCCTAGATTCATGCTCCACCCCACCGCACCCTTCTTTCCTCTTTGAACCAAGACCTAGATTCGACTACAGAATCGAAAAAGATCAGCATGCAGCTAGACCAATGACGGTTTCAAAGAAACTTATACCTTAGGGTCGTCGGGATGTGGCAAGGCGTGCGGCGGGAGGTCGGATCTGCCCACACTACGTACGGCAGCGAGGAAGAAGGGGTCGGTGGCCCTCCCGCACAGGCGCTGGGTGAAAGAGAAAAGCGCAGCCGGCAGTGGATTGCCTCCCTCGCCGAAGGCGATAGAGTGAACGCTGCACCTCCTCCCCTTCCCGGTGCGACGGGATCCGGACGCCTCCTTCGCCAGCTGTCTGTGAGGGGGTGAGAGAGACAGAGGCCACAACGCAGTCTTGTTTAGATCTGGTGAAGAGGGTGAGAGACAGTGAATATAGCAAACCCTAGCAAAGGAACGCTGAGCCTCCAGCGTGTATATATATATGTAGTGCGGCGAGAGTGTGGAGAGTGCAAACCCTAGCGAACAAGCGCTGAGGCTCCAGCTTATATATATACTGTAGTACGGACTGAGCTCCGGTGCCTTAACTGCACCTGCTTTTGGCTGTATGACAGGTGGGCCAGCCACATTTTGGGCCCACCTGTCATAAACCCAAAGGCAGGTGCACTAAAGTCAATGAAGCTGCGTCCATATAGTACTCGTGTATACGACTAATATATAGTGGAGTGGTTTTCTTATTCTCTCCATAACAATCGTTTTAAATTGTGTAAGTACGAAACGAAACTCTTTATTTAACGTACCAGTGAAGAAAACTACTACTCCCTCTGTTCCTAAATATTTGTCTTTCTAGAGATTTCAACAAATGACTACATACGGAGCAAAATGAGTGAATCTACACTGTAAAAAATGTCTATATACATCCGTATGTGGTAGTCCATTGCAAACCACTTGAAAGACAAATATTTAGGAACGGAGGGAGTACTTCCGATGAACTAACGATCCACGCGTCCTGGTCGCACTTCCTGTCCTTCACGTGCGGTACACTACCCTCCCTTAAGTGAACAACCACACATGCGCCAAATTATCGGAAACGTGTGAGAGTGTGTACAAATAAAGAATTTTAATTTCAATTATCGGAAAGGTTTGAGAGTATGTACAGTTTGCCCTCTCTAATAATTATGGTTTGTTGTGTTCGGCCTAAACTTGGTCAAACTTTACAAAGTTTGACTTCAGTCAAATCTAATATGCGGAGTAAATAAAAATGGAGGGCTACTACGTCCATCCGGGTTTTTAGTCCACACCATTTTTTTAATCAAAGTTAATAGCTGGACAAATAAAATTACAGGGGAGCTGGAGACAAAGTTGTGAGAAGGCTTAGAAATCAATACAAAACTTATGCTCTTAGTACCAACGTCGATCCTTCTTCGAGGAAACATTTGGTTCATAGCCAATTGTGTGATAAAATTGCACCAACGTGAAAGACGACTGCGTCTCCAACGCAACCAAGGTGAACTGACGAAGGATATCATCTTTGTGGGTAACAAGCAAAGAGCACTGATGGAAGACAGCTTGTTTTTCATTGAAAATCGATCAGCTTCACCAGCCGACGCAACCATGAGGCGCAACCATGAGCATCGATAGGTCATCGTGGTGATGCATCATCCATTTGGCATCAAGTTTGGGTGAGGCACCTATGAAGTTCGACAAATCCTCACTGTGGTCTGTTTCTTCTCAGTAGTCAAGCTCGAGGAAGGAAGAACCACGTGGCAGAGGACAGTGAGGCGGAACAACAATGGCCATCCAATTTTGTGCAGTTCCACTAAAATTGAGGAAGACATGCCCGGGTATGGAGATACGCATCGCTGTTTCCAAAAATATAAAAAAGGGATATAGTGTTGTTACTTTGTTTTACAAGATTAACAACGACATCTCAATTGTCAATAAGAATTATGAAAAGTACACCAACAAACAGAAGCATCATGATTATCTTGATGGGAACTAAACCAGGATACCCGAGAAAAAAAGCATTTCTTCATTTAACCAGTGATAGTATTAGATTAGCAGCAGCAATAGGAGCATATGGACAATGACCGCACAACCACCATGTACTTTTTGTCGAAACAAAATGTATACCTCCACCGAGGCATAAATCAGGACAACTTTTCGAGTGGCATTTCCTCTATAATAGTAGGTGATGTTGGACCAGCCGACGAACCCTAGCTACTATACATGGGGAGCTGGGGAGTAGTCGCATAGAAGAAAACCCGCATGCAGCGACCTGGGGAGCTGGACCAGTACAAGAAGTTATACCTCAGGTGGGCGAGATGTCGCTTAGGCGGGCGGGCGGGATCTGCCCACACGACGGCAGCGAACAAGGGCGCGGAGGACCTTCGTCCGCGCCAGCGCCGGCTCCGAGAGGACGGTGCGCATCGGCTTCCTCCATCGCCGACGGCGACAACGTCAACGCTGCACCTCCTCACCTCCCGCAGCGGACGGGATTCGGCCGGATCTGTGACCACCGGTGAGGAGAGAGATAGTGTGGACACTGTCATCTTGTTTTGATATGGAGAGGGTGAGAGAGCGAGACGCGAGAAACTCTATCAAACAAGAGGCTATAATGGAGTAAAACAATCTCTCCATAGCAGTGGTTTTAAATAGAATACGCGCGTTCCCGGAAAAAAGAAACGAAAACTGGCGGACAATTTTTTAACGTACCAAGAAAGAAAACTCGATCAAAAACACGCCCCCGCTTCCAGGTCGCGAGAGTCGTCGCGCACACACACATAGACATAGACATGCATATCCGTGTTTACGTAAAATTCCATTTCCATCTCCATCTCCAATCATATTTGTCCAACTGGCACATTATTTACGTTGTTAATTATATACGCGGCAATATTAACGTACAACATCTCTTGTTTGCGGGCGTCCGGACCGCTGCCACGGCCGCTCCTGACCAACCCGAACCCTCTTCATCACCCGCGCGTGCTTCCCGCCCGAAACGGTCAGTGCCGCATTCATGCCCGGCCAGAGCGGACGCGACCTCTCACTGGCGCCGGCATTGAAGCGGCGCGCCGGCCGAGAGAGCGTCGCCCGCGCCGCTTCCTGGTGCACGCGACTGCTCCGCGTTCAAAGGTCGCAATAGCCGGCCACAACATGCATGTAAAAAGTTCTTGGGAGTCCGTGCTACAGCTAGCTGTCCTCCCCAACTCGTCAATCTCTTCCAGTAGTACTAGTACTCCATGGCGCGATCCATCGACAAGCAGGCGGGAAAGTTATCGTATACTCGGTTTGCGGTGAGTGGCATGCCGAGCGACCGTGTGGGGTCGAGCCGTGGAGGAGGGTGAGACACGAACGCGACAGACGTGATTTAAACGTTGGTTTTGCTCGATGGCGCGATCCAACGAAACGAAACGTTGGTTTCTCTCCGTTTCCATTTTTTCTCCGGAAAAACGGAAACTTTCCACTCCATTTTCATTCCTACTCCAAGGTTGCCCCGTTACAACATTCCATCAAATACAAAGGAAAACTAACACGCATGCTGATGCATCTCAATGATTCACAGATCATAGCCAATATTTACTTCACAACTAAAGACAAAAGTTGTGAGAGCGTGTACGAAAGAAAAACTACTGATGGGGTCACTACGACTTAAACCCTAAACCCTAAACAGGATTTAATTTCCTGGCCAGGTAGAACCTGTCGAAGGAAAGACGGCTGGCACCCTCGGATCATACGATGCTTTTGTGCAGTTCCACTAAAATCGAGCTGAGCATCCCTGATGGCAAAGATATTGAAGAAGTGTGATTAGAATAATAGTACTGGCACTAGTTCATGAGACATAAACTCATCACAAGTAGAAGCCGGTAGAAGTAGAGAAAGATCGACATGGAGATGGAGCTACGTGGGGAGCTGCGGCAGTGGAGCAAGCCGGCTCCAAAAGGAAGATGGACTACCTGGGACGTCGGGCTGTAGCTAGAAGGGCGGTTGGGACGCGGCATCGGCCCATACCGCGGTGACCCCCGATTGGGACGCACCGACTGTGGATTTTCTCCCTCGCCGATGTCGACCGCGTCTACGCAGAACATTGTTCCCTTCCCCCAGCTGCGGGATCAGGCCGGATATGTGACCAGCGGTGTGGCCACCGTCGTTCTATGCTTGTGAAGAGAGCAACCCAAGCAAGCAGGCTTGTAGCTTAGGCTCCTGCTAGTGTATATATAGTGGTTTTCTTTTTCTCTCCATATCAACCATTTTATATTGCGTACGTGTCATTGAAGAGTGAAATGATGGTTGCTTCTTCCGACTAACTTACTGTGTGATTTGACTGCTCCTTTAGTGGCCCCTACACGTACTCCCCCTACGTGTATGCAACAGTCACACGTACACATGGACGCAAAAACGCGCGCGACGCCCTAATGCATGCATGTCCGAGCACACGACGGAACACACACGGTCACGCTCAAGTGCTCAACCTACACGTGCATGCACACACATACTCAGCCAGGGTGAGCTAGTGACCGTATAAACACCGGAAAATGTATATATTGAGCGCAATGAGCGTATTATGAAGTCCACTGACCGTATTTTTACAAATATACAGTGACAGACAGTGTATTTATCTCGTTTGAAATTAAGCCATATTAACCGGAGAGGAGGCAGTATGGACTAGCATTACTTTGCTGTGTCCCGTCAACTTGCCGAACGAGGAGAAGCTTGCAGGACGGGAGAAGCTTGCGCGCGGTGGCTCGCAGGACAAGGAGAAACTTTTGACTAATGCAAGCTGTCCTTCGCTCAGGCGGTGGACGTGCAACAGTTAATTCGGTGTCAGATTGCCAGAAGCATACACTATACTAGTACTATTATTGTTGCACTTCCCGAAGAGGCGAACAGCCAAGCGCAAAGTTTACTAGTACTACTACTATAGTCTATAGAGGTACTATACTAGTACTAGGAACCGGATGGAGGAGCGTCTGCACTCTTATTATATTTTTAAAATGTGATAAAGCAATCTTCAACACATTTGGTTCTCTTCGAGGGTTCTCGCATGTGATAATGGAAGTTGATTGCATGGAACACTCGCCACAATTCTCGCTTAATTCTGGCTCATATCCTGTTACAAATAGGAGCGCTCGGTAATATTTCCTCTTTTTTTGTTATTCAGCATGTAAACAGGTCAGCAAACCTTGCGGCGCATCTTTGTGCGAACCGTGCTTGCTGCACTTTGAATGTGGCCGAGAGCTGGCTTGATGAAACACCTCGCTTCCTACTTCTTTTTTTGCGGGGTACCTCGCTTCCTAGTGACCAGTGTCTTGGCTGATCGTCCTAAGAATGCTTATATATGAATAAAGCTCTCTCATTTACCCGCAAAAAAGATTAAGCCATATTAACCGGAAAGGAGGGAGTATGGACTAGCACTACTTGTTGGTGTGTCCCGTCAACTCGCAGAACGAGGAGAAGCTTGCAGGACAAGGTGAAGCTCGCTTACGCCTTTTGACTAATGCAACGTACCCTCGCCCAGGCGGTGGACATGCATCAGTTCATTCGGTGTCAGATTGCCAGAGGCATACACTGTAGTACCGAACATGCGGAGTACCATCATTGTTCGACTTCACGAAGAGGCGAAGAGCCAAGCGCAAGGTTTAGTAGTACGAGTAGTACTACTACTAGAACCGCATGGTGGAGCCTCTGTACTCTTATTTTTCTTAATCTTTGATAAAGTACACATTTATTCCGGAGAAGGGCGGAAAACGGCAGCCCAACATGTAATGATGATATCGATCAACCATGCTCGAATATATCTTGGCCTCCGTGCGAGCCCGTCTGTGTGTTCTCGCTCCTCGTCTCTCTCAAGGAACGGCGGGTTGGCCATTTTGCCGTCAATTGAGATCGGTTTGCTCACACTCCGGTCCCACATGTCAGTGATATGCCAAGAGGAGGTGCGTTGACCGACTGGCCATACGCGTACTTGGTTTTGCACCTTCATACTACTCCTCCCTCCGTCACAGTTTACAGGGCGCGCTTCATTATGATGCATTTCTCTCAATGCATTTCCACCACCAGAGAGACTTTAGACGCGTTTGGTTTAATGCTCAATTAATTAGGGCGTGGTAACCGCAATTTTCTCTCGATGTAGTACTACGGAGTGGAGTAAGTGCATGCATGTGTCTACCCGGGGTGGAAGCACTGCATGCATGTGTGTACGCATTATTTCCTCTAGTAATAGACGCCGTGCTATAACTACCAATGCTATTTTTCAGGCCGATCGCTAGTCGCCTTGGTCCCAGAGATTTTCTCTTTTTCTGAAGCGCGCTCTATAAACAGTGACGGATGGAGTAGTATGAGCGGATTCAAAGAAGAGCGTATTGATGGTTGCTTCTTCCGAGCAACTTACAGTGGGAAAGGTGGGGCTTATGATTTGACTGCTCATTACTCACTATTAATGCGGCGCAACGACCGGTCTGAGTCTCCCATGCGGCTGTGCACTACCCCCTCGGTTCTTAAATATACTCCGGAGTATTTGTCTTTCTAGAGATTTCAACGAGTGACTACTCAAATATTTGTCTTTTTAGAGATTCAAATGGACTACTACATACGGATGTATATAGACATATTTTAGAGTGTAGATTCACTCATTTTGCTCCGTATGTAGTCACTTGTTGAAATCTCTAGAAAGACAAATATTTAGGAACGGAGGGAGTACACATACGAAGCAAAATGAGTGAATCTACACTCTAAAATATGCCCATTTGAAATTTGTAAAAAGACAAATATTTAGGAACGAAGGAGTATAATTTTGTGCATGGCACATGGACCCGGATGCCGAAGAGGCTTCTGGCAATGCTATCAAGCTTCCAGCATTTGTTTACATAATTGACGTACTATACAAATAATTTTCCAGCGACATGAAATTGTACAATGGTGTGAGCTTTCAGCTTTTGTTTCGTGTGTCTTGCCATCGATGCTCTTTCGGAAACAATAAAAAACTAACTTCCTTGCTAATCAGAGCTAATATTTACTATCACAACTGAAGACAAAGTTGTGAGAAGGTGTTAAATTAAAATTGATCCATGCTTTCATTGGCAGCAACGTCCCCCCAGCTCTGTCTAAATCAACAAGGCATGTTGGGAAAAAAGTAGCTGTCTGGAGCATGCAACATTCCGATCATTTTGTGCAGTTCCACTAAAATAGAGCTGAGCGTCCCTGTTCCAAAGATATTAAGTGTGATTACGATAATAGAGGACTGCTGATGAAACAATAAACACACAAATAGAAGCCGGTCACCTTTGCAGTCTCTCTTAAGACTAACTAGTTGGAGAAGATTAGGCTCGGAGTTGGATGAGGAGGATAGAGCAAAACCAATCTCCCTTTGTGCAGTCGCAATGAAATGTAGAGACGTTGCCCGTGTGACATTTTGGCAGAACTGCACAAAACACTCTTAAGAAAAAAGTGATTTGTGCAGTTCACCAAAAGGTCGCAATAGCAACGAGGTGAAATGGATAGCCCTGTTTGCAAAAAGAGGTAGAAAGGAAACAATTACTGGCCAATAACAGTTGATGACACATGCGACGACAAAAAAGAAGCATATTCCTTGTCCTAAGGGAAGATAACAACACGGTTGTGTTTGTCTAAAACGGTGTGAGGACGAGATTGCAATATGGAAAGTACGCCGGACGAGCTACGTTTTGGGCAAAGAACTATGGAAGATCCACATGCAGCGACGTGGGAAGACGGGCAGTGGAGCAAGGCCGGAGGGGATACCTGGAGGTCGTCGGGATGTAACTAGGTGAGCGGCGGCGGGCGGAATCTGCCCATACTGCGGCAGCGAGCAGGTGGCGTAGGCCCTACCACGCCGGAGCTTGGTCAGAGAGAACGGCGTGTACCGCAGATCGGGACGTGCTGCCTCGGCGCCGTCGAACGGAGAAACGATGCACGTCCTCCCTTTCCGCCGGCGGACGGGATGCGGCCGGATCAGTGACCAACGGTGAGAGAGAGAGAGGCCACCGCAGCCTTGTGTGAGATACTCTGAAGAGAGACAAACCAGGCAGGCAGGCTCCATTGTATATAGTGGAGCGGACTACCTTTTTCTCCATAAAAATCGTTTTATATTCTGTGTACGTGCCATTGAGCGATATAACTTTATTTAAAAATAACGCGCCAACGCATCAAGTCGAACTTTGTTTCGTGCACGCGTGGTACACGACCTCCGTAGGTAAACAACCGCTACACGCGTTCAAATTAGCACGTGGGCTGCCATTTCGTACAGAAATGAGCTCCACCGTGTACCCGCGCGGGTGTGGCTGGGCACGAAGCGTGAGTACGTGCACGGTGCACCTATTCTCTTCTTGTATACGTACACCACCTACGTGGGGTTGTGTGAGAGAGATACAAACGTAGAGAGATATAGTGTGTGGGTTCGTGAGAGTTTTTTTGGGGGGGGGTGGGGTCAATCAAAAAATGTAACATATGCAATGTGTGTGAAATAGAGTCCTGGATATATCATATATATAGAGGGGGCGATCCACGAGAAGAGAGTGGAGGTATCATCGGCTTGAGGTGTCCATAGAATCGAAGAGAGGGATGATGTGTGTGTGTGCGCGCGCGATCGATAAAGAGTGCCATCGAATTTGTGTGTGCCCACGTCAAAGATATAGAGTGGCTGGCCTACTGGAACGTGAGAGGGGACAGGTGCAGTTTGTCTCTGTGGCATGGATACCTACCTACAGCGCTCGACTATCGGTGTGTGGTGGGGGGGAGGGAGGCCTAATTAACTATAGAGGTACAATGGCTGGTATATGTGTGGAGGAGGAGAGAGGCCTACCTCATGTATTAAGGGAGATCGATCTACCTCATGTATTAAGGGAGATCGATCGGCATCCATGCATATGTGTAGGAGAGGAATAAGGTTGGGAGAGAGACAGAGCTAGAGTGTTGGAGGGGGTGGTAGTGGAGTTGCTTCTAACAAATGGTGGGATAGGCTTGCTAGACAACCGGAGGGCACGCCTGCAATATCAATAAGAGAGGGGATGGCTGCCTGTCTGTGCACGTGCGTGTGAGAGACGGGTCAGGAGGCATGCACGAATGATGAGGGGGGCGATATGGATGTGGTAAGCAGACATAACTACATAGGAAGATCAATCGTCCTTTGTCAGAGAAAGGAGAGACATAACTTGTGAGGTACGTCGATCGATGGGGGGGAATAGTTAAAGTCGACCTAGGTATATGTTGGGAGATCGATCGGTATACATGCATGTGTGTGTTAGAAGCAAATGAGGCACGGGGAGAAGGATAGAGAGAGAGGGATGCATCTAGGAGGTGGTGCGAGAGTCATACTATATCGAGGGGGAGAAGTGTGCGAGTACGAGATCGATGAAAAGAGTGGTGGGAGTGAGGCATGGACGGTGATAAGAGAAGAGGGGAAGCTTGTGTTTTGTGCTAGGCACACCTGGCTAGAGAGGCATATCGATCGATGTGTGCCGTAAAGAAGGAGCTGGGGGGCCTACACACACCGTGGGTGAACGACCTAAAGTGAAAAGACGAATTTGCGCGATGGAGCTAGAGAATGCTGAGGGAGGGTTAGAGGGATGCGGGCGTCTGCATGCACGAGAGAAAGTTAGCGCTAGCTAGCTACAAAGATAAGAGGATTGTGTGGGTGTAAAAGACGAATAGAGATCATACTTCATTATAAAAAGCGAATTCGGATATTTGAAGAATTTATCATAGTGTTTTAAACCGACGCATGTGTGAATATATATAACGGTGATACACATGGTGTGGTTATGAACATGTTATACTACATATAATATATTTTATCTCTACTCTTATAAAAAACGGAGTTGTTGATGATGGTGCCATCCTGCAATATAGGCCGTCCGATTTATATCTGACGGATAGGAAGGAAACTATGGCAATTTTGAAAAAAGATACCCACACCCCTCTCCATATTTGCAAATTAGGCCTCCCCTTGATCATGTTGATGTTCTGTGGAACGCATGGGCATCTTGCTAGTACTACGTATAACATATAGAACATTGATCATAATTTGGGCTAATGTGTGGCTTTTGCAGCTCAGGTCTAAATACTTGTCATAATGTAGGGGGCGGGGCACTATACTATGTGTGATAAACACGGTGTACACGTATGGAACATGGTTTAGATTATGAATATATAGTTAGTACATCAAATGTACTATTATTTGGAATCAACATCAAGTGTATTCAAAAAATAGAATTCGAGTTCATGTAGTACACATAGTTCATATCTATCTCTATAGTAATCATGTGGTGTGTTATTAAGGTAATACACGAATGATGGTTGAAGTTGGCAACAATCATGATTGTAGATTTGTTATTGAAATAGAGAAACGAATTCAAATTCAGTTCGAATTGCAGCGGTAGTATAGACATTTGGAATGCACTAAAATGTTGGTATGAGTAGGTTACATGCATTATACAGCAAGCGAAAAAATTTAATTGGACATAACATGGATTCATACTACCGAATAGCATTTAATTGCACTAAATTGTTGGTATGAGTAGCTTTAAATAGCATTTTTATAGTAAAACGGGGCAAGACTCTCTCTTTGTGTGGTGTGAATAGTTTTATTTTTTTCGTTTTCTTTTTGGTTGAGGGAAGTGCGAATTGATTTGGTACGTACAAGTACAATATTACACGTTAGGCTTGTCCCTAAAATTCAACCCGCGCCTTGTTATATCCCGAAAATTCAGATATCGTGCTCCCAAAACTGGCGCCTTCACAACCCGCGCCTTGCTATCCCGAAATTACAACGCGCGCGAAAACTCCCTCCAGCTGCCAAATCCCGACACGCGAAATCCCCCTTCTAACCCTGAGCCGAAAGGGCCGCTAGTTCAAATCGGTGCGGGGTACTTTTGTAACACACCCTACATTTTGGACAAGCGCGTCCCTAAGTCATGGTTCACCTCCTCCTATCGCCTCCTTTTTGCCATTCGAAATCCCAGGCCGCCATAACCGCTCCGCTCCAGCCGCGAAACCCCACCCTCCTTCGTCCGCCACCTCACCGCTGCCCAGCAGGAGCCTCTTCCCCGACGACGTCGTCCACCGCAACAGCTCAACGTCCCTCGTCCACCTCCCCGGATGAGGATCCGTCGTCCATCTCGTCGTCCCGCCGGTTCAGCTGCCCCGTCCTCCACCTCCAAGGAGCTGCTCCGACGATCGCCTCGTCTATCGCGGCTGCTCCATCCCCACAGTGCTGCCTTAACCTGCTCCACCGAAACCGCGGCATCCTCACCGACTCCTCGGACGAAGCCGAGGTCTACTCGGCGCCACCAAAGAGGTTGTACACTCATCGCATCGCACCTTCTCCTTAGCTCGACCTCCCGGCGCCGACGGTGCTACATCCCGACCCCCATGGAGCGGCTACCTTGAAGCCGGTGCCGCGGGCGACATCTCCACGGCGGCTCTCCCCCAGTGCGAGGCCCCTTCGGCGGCAGCGTCCATACCAGCCGGATCTGCTGCTGCTGCTTCGGCTCTCGCTCGCTCGCGCTGCTGCTGCAGCTCTCCCCCTCGCTCGTGCTGCTGCTCTGCTCCGATTTAGCTACACTTCAGTCAACTGAATCGACTTTTGGGTCAGTCGATTTTCAGGGGGGGCTCGCCGGAGTTAAGGAAGAACCACCCGTAGCGGGGACGGGGGCTCGCCGGAGAGGTACCCCACTATCTATCTTAGGGTTCAGGGTGGGGCGGGGGGCCTATAGGGCTGGCCGGGGCGGTGGGGAGTTGTTTCAGGGCGGCAAGGCGGCGCTGGGGCCGGCGGTTCGGCCGGTGGTGGCTGGCGGCTCAGGGGGGTGCAGGTTGAAGATGAACTGCAGGCCCTCCCTAAACTACATGTCAAGTGCCTCTCTGCTACCATTGCGTTTAGTTTCGACAGTAACATTAAGATTCCACAGTAAATTTCAGTTTCGACAGTTAAGTTCAGAGTCAACAGTTTTTACCTCATCTGTTGTAGTCAGGTGGTTTTGGTGATGTAAATTTTACATCTATTTTACATCATCTATTGGAGATGCTATTAGAATCCCACTTGAGATTGACGATGTCTGTCTTGTGCTGCTTCAGCCTTGATGTCTTACGGCTCACCAGGGCTGCTTCAGCCTTGACGTCTTACGGCACATATCGAGGAAGCAATGAATAGTATCTCTGTCTAATATCTGGTTCACCTAGGGTATGCCTATGTTGTTCATCTTGGGTGGGAAACAAATAGTAAAGCAATCATCATCTGTCTTTTTATTAAATTAAAGCAATCATCAGCCTGCTATCATTATTTTTGGATCCATCCACTGGTTGTTACCATCACTCTAAATTTCTGCATGCTCTCCTTACATAATCTCACCATATTTTTTTCGTATGCATGTCAGATATTGTACACAGTCATGCTGAACATGTAGAGAAAAAGAGAAGAGTTTTGCGCGGCAATACAATGTCATGCAGACATCGCTCCATGGTGGGTTCAATGGCAAACCCTCCCCACCCCTCTCCAGATTGTAATCCAGAGGAAGATATCTGTTCTGAGGCGGATTCAGACGCCGCTGACCACTCCTATTTACCCCCCAAGGTGTTTGCTCTACCTTGGCATGATGATGTTAGTCATATCATGCATATGTTGCCTTGCAGTGCCTACTTTTGACATCATATATGTCATCTGCTTAGTTTAGACATGTTCTGTAATGCCACCTGTTTAGTTTCTATATCATATATGGGAATTGTGCAGTCTCATGTCTTTTAGCCAGCCATAATATACGTGAAATGTGCAATGCCATCCTGTTTAACCAGGCATCATATATTTGAATGATATCTTGCCCATCCTTTTCTTCATTACATTTCCATTTGTCGACAATGTTTGTACATTAAACTACTCTTCCTGTGAATCAGCCATTTGGGTGGGAGATTGAAAAATCTGGAGTGAAAACAAGGCCTTCAGCGCAGACAGTGCTACCTGTCGAAGCAGATCTCTTGTTGGGTCCCGATAGCTCCTCAGAGATGGATTCAGAGACAGATGACCAGTCCTATTCCCCCACCGAGGTGTATGCTCTAACTTGGCACGGTTATACTGCTCATATCATGCATATGGTGTCTTGCATTGCATAGATTAGACATCATATACACAATATTCAACACCATGTTCTTAGTTCAGACATCATATCTAATGCCCTCTGTTTAGCATATAAATCACATATGTGAATTAAATGATGCGATCCTGATTACTTAGATAACATGTAGGTGAATTATGTCATGCGATCCTGTTTAGTTATTCATCATATCTTTGAATTATGTTATGCTATGCTATCCAGTTTAGATAGACATCATATATGTGAAATTATGTCATGCTATCCGTTTTAGTTAAACAATATACATGTCAACTATTTCATGCCCTCTTTTTTCCACACTATCTATTGCATCTGTCTCTCATACAATGTCTGTACATTCAACTATGTTTCCTGTTTATCAGCCATTTGAATTGGAGCGGGTGATGCCAGCATCTAGCGGACTAAAAACACGGTCTTCAAATAAAACAGTGCTACCTCTTGGTGGAGATAGCACCCCAGTTGTACATGCACGAGAACCAGCCCTACCACACATAACCCAAACTCTCGCAGATTGTACGCCTACTGCGATGGACAGAGAACCATCTTCACCCAATCTAACCCCAACCCCAGCAGATAGTAACCCAGTTCTTGTTGACACAGCACCATCTCCACCACAGAGCTCCCAAACAAGAGCAGTTAGTAAGGCAGCTCCAGTGCCCAAAAGGCCAGTACTACCACGGTGAACCCCAACTCCACCAGTTAGTATGCCTATTCCTGTGGAGGAAGCACAACTAGCTAGTCATAGTTTAGCATCTATCGCATTTGATGTTGTTAAATCGTATGTGCGTATCTTCCCATCTTGGAAATATTATACTGAAGATGAAGGAAAATGCCAGTTGCAGGTGTATGTCCAGGAATTATGTGTAAGTAATGTTATTCATGGCAATTACTTTGCTTTGTCCCATACATCCTACCTCCATGATGGTTATAATACAGCAAATTTTCCCATTTTTCTCTATAGAGAAGGACCGATTTGGAAACTCAGGATGAGGTAACCTGTGCTAATACCTCTGCTATCTTCAAGAATGCTTGGTGGCAGTATCGGAATTACCTGAAGAAAACGTACTTCACCGGCAAAGAAACTCATCAAATTCCCTTACGTTCTCCTGAGACACATTTACTGGACGATGACTGGGAATGCCTTGTTCTGTACTGGTCCCGAATAAGGTCTATGAGCTCATTTTCTATTTTTAAGTACTATATTCTTGCGTCTTACTGTACTCTGTTCATGTAGAACAAGTGCCTAAACCTGAAGAACAACTGTTCTAATTTAAGATTCCATTGCTATCATAGTTCAAAAAAGCGCTAGGCATTAATTGTGCGTTTTGCCACCGCCTTGCACTTTACTGACCAAAGCGCATGCTTATGCGCAGTTATGCACAGATTAAGCATAGTTATGCGCAATGCGTTTCGCCAACACCTAGAGCCTAGGCGCGCTTAAGCGCTCGCTTAGGCGCGCCTTTTTTAACTATGATTGCTATCGTGCATACTGCTTTGCTCTTGTATCACTGTATTTACTCATACAAACTTATTTTTAAATTGAAGGATCCAATCGAAACTTCAATGGCACAGCAGGTATGTTCACGCGTGTTTCTTTAACAGGCTTGCTCTTATCAATAGCTCTGTTGATTTCAATTTCAATTGTGTATATAGTTGACTTCTCATATCATGCACATTACTAGCATCACAACAGATCCAATAGTGTTGTTGTACATGTAGACCCGTGGTACCCATCTGAAATCTTGTTGTGCCGTGTAGTTTCCCACGCTTTGTATTCTTCCACTGCTGCTTTGTCTTGAACTGATATGATTTGAACCGTGTCTCTATTTTGATTTGGCAAGACAATGCAGTGACCATAGGACATAGATACATGTTTGTTTGATGCTTTTATTATGTACTAGTACTTGGCAATAGAAGACTTGGTAGTTTAATCCTCTCCACCTTACTAATGAACTGGTTCACCGAAATGAGTTTCATATACTAGTACATGCTAAATTGTTATGTGTCTGCTTGTTTCTTCTTTTAGAATGCTGACAGAATATTGGGGAAGAGTGCCTTATTAAGCAATGGTAAAGGAAGTAATGCAGATAAGGTTCAGGATAGTGACATATCCTTGTTGGTCTCCAACAAAGCTGATAAAACAGCTAAGGAAGACTATCTTGAAGACAGTGAGACAACCCCAAAGTCCTGTCTTGGTTTAGTGTTGGAGTTACTGACCACTACCGCTTGCACAAGCTATTCAAACTCACTGTTTGAATCAGTTCGGTTTCTTGAGTCTCAACTACAAGCTGAAAAACATCGATCAGCTGTGCTGCGACAAGAAGCGGAAGGACTGCGGAAGTCCCTGGAGCATTCAGATGCATACTTTCTGGTGCAACAGCAAGTGTTGGAGGATTTTAGCGCCAAACAGGACAAAGCTAATAAGCTTGCTAAGCTTATTGCCAGCATGGTGGATACCACGTTTCTTGAGTTCTTATGAAGTTGTTTCAGTTATGCTCTTGTTTTGGTGCTGCGTTTATTTGCACTGGTGGCCAATTTTGACGGCCAATGTATGTAATATGCTGCGTGGTTCCCTATATTTGCACTGGTGGCGAACTTTGATGCCCAGTGGATGTAATATGTGTAATAGCGCTAATAGGCTAGCATTAATTGCTTGCTTATTTATTTCCTTATTGTCTTGTTTAGTTGTTTGCTTGTAGTCACTGCAGTTCTTTTTCTGTGTTTTTCTAGTGCCACAATAACCTATTTTTGGAAACTAGGCCAAAATAATCATGGCAACACATGGACTGTTGTAACCATGGGCCTCCTGCGGGCCGCATGATCCATGGGCCTTCTACGGGCTGTAGGATCCATGGGCCTTCTACGGGCCGTACGATCCATGGGCCTTCTACGGGCCGTACGATCCATGGGCCTTTTACGGGCCGTACGATCCATGGGCCTTCTACGGGGCGTATCGTCATTTCGGCAATCATGGGTCGTACTATGCGTGGACAATAACGGGCCGTTTATTGGCCGTACTTGATAACTCTATGAAAACAGCCCAACGGGTTTTTTTTGACATGAAAACGGCCCAACGTATTAACGGGCCACAAACGGGGCGACTGTAACCACGGGCCGAATTTGGCCCACAAGCAGAAAATGACAGTAACGGGCCGTAAGTAACCGAATGCTGGAAATGAGCCCAAGAATAAATGGGCCCTAAGAAGGCCGAAAGATATCATGGGCTGGAAACGGCCCAACGGAATAATGGGCCGTTAAAGGGTATAAAGTGATACACTGTTCATTACGGGCCAGTTTTACCACGGGTCGTTAAGGGGCCGAGGGTTACTAAGGACCTCATATGGGCCGAAAGACGTCATGGGCCATACATGGGCCGGAAGTTAAAACGGGCTGGAATTATATTGGACGGCCCAGATGACGCTACTGGGCCTAATACGGATAGGCCATAAACGGGCCCTGGGATAGCGGGCTGTAAATGGGCTATATGCGAACAGGCCGTTAACAGGCTTGCCGTGGGCCGGCCCGCCACCTTTTGACCAAGTCAAACGGGACGGCCTTTTCACAGGAATGGGCCTCTGTTGGGCCGTGCCATGTGTCGGCATATCATAGGCGCTTTGGGTCCAATGAGTGGATGACATCTGTCCCAATGGTGAGCCGACACGTGTTTCCTCCAGCCAATGATGATTTTACACGTGGAAAATCCCCATTGGTCGGGGCTGTTAACGGGTGATCGGATCCAAAACCGGACCCGATAGCTTAACGGTGTTCCGTTACGGTGGATGCCACGTGTCGGTCACCCTTGACGAAAGCACTTCTGTGACGCGCGATTTGTCGTCATGGAAGTGGACACTTCCGTGATGATAATTTTGGTAATGTCATGGAACACTTCTACGACAACACAGGTATGACTATCTTGATTCTGTCATAAATTTGTCATGGATGTACATGCATGACAGAAAACGTGACTGCTACCTCTTGAGCACTGCGTTGGTTTTCCCTTGAAGAGGAAAGGGTGATGCAGTAAAGCAGCGTAAGTATTTCCCTCAGTTTTTGAGAACCAAGGTGTCAATCCAGTAGGAGGCCACGCACGAGTCCCTTGCACCTACACAAACAAATAAATCCTCGCAACTAACGCAATAAAGGGGTTGTCAATCCCTTCACGGTCACTTATGAGAGTGAGATCTGATAGATATGATAAGATAATATTTTTTGATATTTTTATGATAAAGATGCAAAGTAAAATAAAAGGCAATAAAGATAGTTAAGTGTTGGAAGATTAATATGATGGAAGATAGACCCGGGGGCCATAGGTTTCACTAGTGGCTTCTCTCGAGAGCATAAGTATTACGGTGGGGGTGAACAAATTACTGTTGAGCAATTGACAGAATTGAGCATAGTTATAAGAATATCTAGGTATGATCATGTATATAGGCATCACGTCCGCGACAAGTAGACCGACTCCTGCCTGCATCTACTACTATTACTCCACACATCGACCGCTATCCAGCATGCATCTAGAGTATTAAGTTCATAAGAACAGAGTAACGCTTTAAGTAAGATGACATGATGTAGAGGGATAAACTCATGCAATATGATATAAACCCCATCTTCTTATCCTCGATGGCAACAATACAATACGTGCCTTGCTGCCACTACTGTCACTGGGAAAGGACACCGCAAGATTGAACCCAAAGCTAAGCACTTCTCCCATTGCAAGAAAGATCATCTAGTAGGCCAAACCAAACTGATAATTCGAAGAGACTTGCAAAGATAACCAATCATACATAAAAGAATTCAGAGAAGATTCAAATATTGTTCATAGATAAACTTGATCATAAACCCACAATTCATCGGTCTCAACAAACACACCGCAAAAGAAGATTACATCGAATAGATCTCCACAAGAATCGTGGAGACCTTTGTATTGAGATCCAAAGAGAGAGAAGAAGCCATCTAGCTAATAACTATGGACCCGAAGGTCTGAGGTAAACTACTCACACATCATCGGAGAGGCTATGGTTTTGATGTAGAAGCCCTCCATGATCGATGCCCCCTCCGGCGGAGCTCCGGAAAAGGCCCCAAGATGGGATCTCACGGGTACAGAAGGTTGCGGCGGTGGAATTAGGTTTTTGGCTCCGTATCTGGTAGTTTGGGGGTACGTAGGTATATATAGGAGGAAGAAGTATGTCGGTGGAGCAACATGGGGCCCACGAGGGTGGAGGGCGCGCCTGGGGGGGTAGGCGCGCCCCCTACCTCGTGCCTTCCTGGTTGATGTCTTGACGTAGGGTCCAAGTCCTCTAGATCACGTTCGTTCCGAAAATCACGTTCCCGAAGGTTTCATTCCGTTTGGACTCCGTTTGATATTCTTTTTCTGCGAAACTCTGAAATAGGCAAAAAACAACAATTCTGGGCTGGGCCTCCGGTTAATAGGTTAGTCCCAAAAATAATATAAAAGTGTATAATAAAGCCCATTAATGTCCAAACAGAATATAATATAGCATGGAACAATCAAAAATTATTGATACGTTGGAGACGTATTAGTGACCTACTGTGACAAACACGTATCATCACGGAAGTGTTTTTTTTGTAGTGCAAGCAGAACCTTAATTCGGCTGCCGAGCCCCCGGACACCGCTAAGAGGGTCCGGACCATTCTGCAGCAGGACAGCTCGGCTCGTCAAGAGCTCGACTAGCAATTCGGCCTCCGTCCCAGCCCCAATCAAGTAACGGCATTCGTACCGCGCGTACATAACTACGCACTCAAAATACCATGGGCATTGGTGGAGGCAAACCTACCTTGTGATCCATTAGTTTCATTGTTTCCTTTTTCCTTTTCAGGTTCCTTTTCCACGGGCCTTCTCTAACGGCTTGATCGCAGTTCCCTTCAAAGGACAAATACACCAAGACGGCAGTCAGCCTAGAAGTAGAGGGGAATTTTTAGGTGGTCTCTTTAACGACCACTCTACCTGTTTTCAGGACCCACACACAGCTCTCCTTTGGTGATGGCATGTTAAATAGCCTGTTGCTTATCGCACTATTCGTATCAATGCGCCTTGACGTATTAATCAAATCACAATGGAACCAATTTGCGGCCCAAATTTTAGGGCCCCTGCTTTATTCTTACGCTCCTTTTCTGTTTTTTTCTTCCTTTTTTAATAAGCTTATCAGATAGCACCCGTACACTATGGTACGTTTCAATTTGCCAGGGGCTTCATAGCGCCCCGCAATACGGCAAGAAAGTCTGAACACTTTTTACAATATAGTTCGGCACCCCGAATTTAGCACTATATGCATTGGCTCTGAATCATGTCTTTGGTCAATAGTTGGGTTGCCCGGCTCTTGTGCTTACTACCTTACGTTCCGCTATATCGGCTAGGGTAGTAAAGGGAGAACTATTGCGATTGTGCTCTGGTTCATCCAGTTGAGCACCTCAGTAGAGAAAGCCGAAAACTGACTGTCATGATGCGGCGAGAGCCGGTCAGCTCTTCGGAGGTTTGAAATCGCTAGAGGTTTTTTCCGCAATACGCGATGAATCGGTTTCTATCCGATCATGTGTTTACAGAATCCCTAGTTCGGACTTTCGAATACAAGGGGTTGCACCTAAAAAATTTATTGTCGAACTCCTATGGCTAAGTGAGGGTAATAAAGCATTATAGTCCGATTGCCTTGTTCGTTGCTATAAACACCCCCTTTAAGGACCAAATAATTGGATCAAGAGTGTTTAGATTCCAACCCGAACACCCCCGTATTACCTATGAGGGGGCTGAAGCCGACGACTGGCAAACTCTCATATTTAATAAAAACGGCCACACAGGAGGTAAAAATCTAACACAAAGCATTATATTACATAAATTGTCTGTTTCATAATATAGGGCGAGACAAAATATGAATGTATTCATTCAAAGATCACGTCTTTCGCCCACTGCTCCGAAACAATGCGGGATCCCTCCAGCACACCATCAAAATACACCTCGGGCTTGCGGTGCTCCTTGCCCTCCGGCGGCCCCTTGATACGTCTCCAACGTATCTATAATTTTTGATTGTTCCATGCTTTTATATTATCTCTTTTGGATGTTTAATGGGCTTTACTAAGCACTTCTATATGATTTTTGGGACTAACCTATTAACCTAGAGCCCAGTGCCAGTTTCTGTTTTTTTGCCTATTTCAGTGTTTCGCAGAAAAGGAATACCAAACGGAATGAAACCTTCGGGAGAGTTATTTTTGGAACGGAAGCAATCCAGGAGACTTGGAGTACACGTCAGGGAAGCTTCGAGGTGGCCACGAGGTAGGGAGGCCCGCCTGCCCCCCCCCCCCCGGGGCGCGCCCCCACCCTCGTGGGCCCCTCGTGGCTCCCCTGACCAACTTATTTCGCCTATATATATATGTATATATATATCCATGTACCCTAAAAAGATCGGGGAACAGAATAGATTGGGAGTTCCGCCGCCACAAGCCTATGTAGCCACCAAAAACCAATCGGGGCCCTGTTCCGGCACCCTGCCGGAGGGGGGATCCCTCACCGGTGGCCATCTTCATCATCCCGGCGCTCTCCATGACGAGGAGGGAGTAGTTCACCCTCGGGGCTGAGGGTATGTACCAGTAGCTATGTGTTTGATCTCTCTCTCTCTCTCTCGTGTTCTTGATTCGACACGATCTTGATGTATCGCGAGCTTTGCTATTATAGTTGGATCTTATGATGTTTCTCCCCCTCTACTCTCTTGTAATGGATTGAGTTTTCCCTTTGAAGTTATCTTATTGGATTGAGTATTTAAGGATTTGAGAACACTTGATGTATGTCTTGCATGTGCTTATCTGTGGTGACAATGGGATATCATGTGATCCACTTGATGTATGTTTTTGTGATCAACTTGCGAGTTCCGTGAACTTATGCATAGGGGTTGGCACACGTTTTCGTCTTGACTCTCCGGTAGAAACTTTGGGGCACTCTTTGAAGTACTTTGTGTTGGTTTGAATAGATGAATCTGAGATTGTGTGATGCGTATCGTATAATCATACCCACGGACACTTGAGGTGACATTGGAGTATCTAGGTGACATTAGGGTTTTGGTTGATTTGTGTCTTAAGGTGTTATTCTAGTACGAACTCTATGATAGATCGAACGGAAAGAATAGCTTCATGTTATTTTACTACGGACTCTTGAATAGATCGATCAGAAAGGATAACTTTGAGGTGGTTTCGTACCCTACAATAATCTCTTCGTTTGTTCTCCGCTATTGGTGACTTTGGAGTGACTCTTTGTTGCATGTTGAGGGATAGTTATATGATCCAATTATGTTATTATTGTTGAGAGAACTTGCACTAGTGAAAGTATGAACCCTAGGCCTTGTTTCCTAGCATTGCAATACCATTCGTGCTCACTTTTATCATTGTTACCTTGCTGTTTTTATATTTTCAGATTACAAAAACCTTTATCTACCATCCATATTGCACTTGTATCACCATCTCTTCGCCTAACTAGTGCACCTATACAATTTACCATTGTATTGGGTGTGTTGGGGACACAAGAGACTCTTTGTTATTTGGTTGCAGGGTTGCTTGAGAGAGACCATCTTCATCCTACGCCTCCCACGGATTGATAAACCTTAGGTCATCCACTGGAGGGAAATTTGCTACTGTCCTACAAACCTCTGCACTTGGAGGCCCAACAACGTCTACAAGAAGAAGGTTGCGTAGTAGACATCATGCTCTTTTCTGGCGCCGTTGCCGGGGAGGTGAGTTCTTGAAGGTATATCTTTAGATCTTGCAATCGAATCTTTTAGTTTCGTGTTTTATCACTAGTTTAGTTTATAAAAGAAAACTACAATAAAAATGGAATTGAGTTTGGCTCATACGCTTCATCTTTTTAATATCTTTCATGAGTATGATGGAAAGGAAAATTGTGCTCAAGTGCTAGAAGAAGAAATCTATAGAATGTTTGGCACTAAATCTTTGTATGATGAGCATGATTGCAATGTTGTTAGTATGAACTCCTTGAATATCCATAGTACTAATGATGATTGCACTAGTCATGATGAAAATGTCTCTTATAAGCATGCCAACTTTTGTGGAGTGCATAGAGTTTGCAAGTACACACCAATTAGGGAAAATAGATTTTGCAAGAGGCATAAATATTTGGAAACTAAATGGTTGCAAGAAAGGCTAGATGTTTGTGCGGAAAATTTAAAATTTCTTCACCATACTTGTGAACTTTGCAATGAACATGGTCATTTAAATATCAAATGCAAATTGTTTCATGATCGAATCATGTCCAAAAATTGTGATGACTTGATTTCCCTTGCACATCATAATGAACTTGGGTTATGAAGAAATGAAACGTAAAACTAAGCATATTCCAGAATATAACCTTGAGAAATTCCTCGATATTGATCTAGAAGAAATCTTTATGTATTGTGCGGTGAATTGCATTGAAAATCCTTATATTGCCAATTACATAAAGAAAAGAAAACAAATAGAGGATGAAGAGAATACTAATGAAAGGTAAGAGACTTCCCAATATCCTCCTATTATTTCTTATTATGAATCAGGTAACGAGGAGGAGCTTTCTATTCAACCAATCTCATCAATAAGGAGCTCAAAAAAGAGGGTTAAACACACACATGATGTGAAGAAGAAAAAGAAAAGACGGAGGAGCAAAGGTAGAAAGGTATTCCTCCCAAATGATGTTGCTCCTATTACTCATTGTGATGATGATAATTGTTATACTATTGGTGCTATCCATACTATCAATGATGAGAGTGATTATGCTTATGATATGAAAAGGCCCAAGCTTGGGGATGCTATGTTTGACGAAGATGATGTTTTTGAGAATATATTTGCTGCAATTAATGTTTGTCCCAAGCTTGGGGATGCTATGATTAATGAATATGATATTTCTAGCCTCCCAAGTTTTGATATGCAAACTTATTATGATGATAGCATGCCTCCTACTTATGATGATTATATTGATGAAAGTGGGTTTGGAAGGTGTAAACTTTAGGAAGTAATGATCCTACTATTTTGGAGGGTGTTGAATCTTATTGTGACAATTATGAAAGTGGATTTGGAGAGGTCATGACTTTATTTAGTAATGATTCCACTATCTTGGAAGAGGTTTCAATCGATTATGATGAGAACAAAGTTGCTACTTATGATAATTATTGTGATGACACTTATGCTATAAAAAGTAGTGATGATTATATTTATAAAACTTGTCATGATTATCATTACCCTTTTTCTGAACATTACTCTTTTAATGTGGAAACAATTTATAGTATTCTAGTTTTTTATGATAGTCCCACTATTCTAAATGAGAAGAATTTTGCTTATGTGGAGAGTAATAAAATTTCTATGCTTGTGGATCATGAAAGGAATGCTTTATGTGATGGTTATATTGTTGAATTCATTCATGATGCTACTGAAATTTTTTATGAGGGAGGAACATATGCTTGTATGAATTGCAATAATATCAAGTTTCCTCTCTATGTGTTGAAAATTTTGAAGTTATGCTTGTTTTGCCTTCCTATGCTAGTTGGTTATTGTTCCCATAAGTTGTTTGCTCACAAAATACCTATGCATAGGAAGTGGGTTAGACTTAAATGTGCTAGTCATATTCTTGATGATGCTCTCTTTATGTTTCAATTCTTATCTTTTATGTGAGCATCATTGAAATCATCATGCCTAGCTAGGGGCGTTAAACGTTAGCGCTTGTTGGGAGGCAACCCAATTTTATTTTTGTTCCTTGCTTTTTGTTCCTGATTAGTAATAAATAATCTATCTAGCCTCTGGTTATATGTGGTTTTATGTTTTAATTAGTGTTTGTGCCAAGTAGAACCTTTGGGAAGACTTGGGTGAAGTCTTTATGATCTTGCTGTAAAAAACAGAAACCTTAGCGCTCACGAGATTAGCTGACATTTTTTACTGGAGAGTGATTTTATGTTGATTCTTTTTGCAGATGATTAATAGACAAATTACTCAGGTCCACCAATTTATTTAAGAATTTTTGGAGTTACATAAGTATTGGAATGATACAGATTACTACAGACTGTTATGTTTTTGACAGATTCTGTTTTCTATGTGATGTTTGCTTATTTTGATGAATCTATGAGTAGTATCGGAGGGTATGAACCATAGATAAGTTGGAATACAGTAGATATTACAACAATATGAATTTAGAATTAGTTCACAACAGTACCTAAGTGGTGATTTATTTTCTTATACTAACGGAGCTTACGAGTTTTATGTTAAGTTTTGTGTTGTGAAGTTTTCAAGTTTTGGGTAAAGATTTGATGGACTATGGAATAAGGAGTGGAAAGAACCTAAGCTTGGGGATGCCCAAGGCACCCCAAGGTAATATTCAAGGATAACCAAGCGCCTAAGCTTGGGGATGCCCCGGAAGGCATCCCCTCTTTCGTCTTCGTTCATCGGTATCTTTACTTGGAGCTATATTTTTATTCACCACATGATATGTGTTTTGCTTGGAGCGTCATTTTATTTTCTTTTGTTTTGCTTGCTGTTTGAATAAAATACCAAGATCTGAAATTCTTAAATGTTAGAGAGTCTTCACATAGTTGCATAATTATTCGACTACTCATTGATCTTCACTTATATCTTTCGGAGTAGTTTGTTGTTTGCTCTAGTGCTTCACTTATATCTTTTAGAGCACAACGGTGATATTTTGAAGAAATATATGAACTCTCATGCTTCACTTATATTATTTTGAGAGTCTTTAGAACAGCATGGTAATTTTCTTTGGTTACAAATTTAGTCCTAATATGATGGGCATACAAGAGGGATATAATAAAAACTATCATATAAAGTGCATTGAATACTATGAGAAGTTTGATTCCTTATGATTGTTTTGAGATATGAAGATGGTGATATTAGAGTCATGCTAGTTGATTAGTTGTGAGTTTGAGGAATACTTGTGTTAAAGTTTGTGATTCCCGTAGCATGCACGTATGGTGAACCGTTATGTGATGAAGTCGGAGCATGATTTATTTTTTGATTGTCTTCCTTATGAGTGGCGGTCGGGGACGAGTGATGGTCTTTTCCTACCAATCTATCCCCCTAGGAGCATGTGCGTAGTACTTTGTTTCGATAACTAATAGATTTTTGCAATAAGTATGTGAGTTCTTTATGACTAATGTTGAGTCCATGGATTATACGCACTCTCACCCTTCCACCATTGCTAGCCTCTCTAGTACCGCGCAACTTTCGTCGGTACCATAAACCCACCATTAACTTCCTCAAAACAGCCACCATACCTACCTATTATGGCATTTCCATAGCCATTCCGAGATATATTGCCATGCAACTTTCCACCGTTCCGTTTATTATGACATGCTCCATCATTGTCATATTACTTTGCATGATCATGTAGTTGACGTCGTATTTGTGGCAAAGCCACCGTTCATAATTCTTTCATACATGTCACTCATGAGTCATTGCACATCCCGGTACACCGCCGGAGGCATTCATATAGAGTCATATCTTGTTCTAAGTATTGAGTTGTAATTCTTGAGTTGTAAGTAAATAAAAGTGTGATGATCATCATTATTAGAGCATTTTCCCAGTGAGGAAAGGATGATGGAGACTATGATTTCCCCACAAGTCGGGATGAGACTCCAGACGAAAAATAAAAAAAGGAGAAAAAAGAGGCCAAAAAAAAGAGAAGGCCCAAAAAACAAAAAAATGAGAGAAAAAGAGAGAAGGGGCAATGCTACTATCTTTTTACCACACTTGTGCTTCAAAGTAGCACCATGATCTTCATGACAGAGAGTCTCCTATGTTGTTAGTTTCATATACTAGTGGGAATCTTTCATTATAGAACTTGGCTTGTATATTCCAATGATGGGCTTCCTCAAATTGCCCTAGGTCTTCGTGAGCAAGCGAGTTGGATGCACACCCACTTAGTTTCTTTTGTTGAGCTTTCATACACTTATAGCTCTAGTGCATCCGTTGCATGGCAATCCCTACTCACTCACATTGATATCTATTGATGGGCATCTCCATAGCCCGTTGATACGCCTAGTTAATGTGAGACTATCTTCTCCTTTTTTGTCTTCTCCACAACCACCATTCTATTCCACCTATAGTGCTATGTCCATGGCTCATGTTCATGTATTGCGTGAAGATTGAAAAAGTTTGAGAACATAAAAAGTATGAAACAATTGCTTGGCTTGTCATCGGGGTTGTGCATGATTTAAATATTTTGTGTGATGAAGATAGAGCGTAGCCAGACTATATGATTTTGTAGGGATAGCTTGCTTTGGCCATGTTATTTTGAGAAGACTTGATTGCTTTAGTAGTATGCTTGAAGTATTATTGTTTTCATGTCAATACTAAAATTTTGTTTTGAATCTTATGGATCTGAATATTCTTGCCACAATAAAGAAGATTGCATTGATAAATATGCTAGGTAGCATTCCACATCAAAAATTCTTTTTTTATTATTTACCTACTCGAGGACGAGCAGGAATTAAGCTTGGGGATGCTGATACGTCTCCAACGTATCTATAATTTTTTATTGTTCCATGCTTTTATATTATCTCTTTTGGATGTTTAATGGGCTTTACTAAGCACTTCTATATGATTTTTGGGACTAACCTATTAACATAGAGCACAGTGCCAGTTTCTGTTTTTTTGCCTATTTCAGTGTTTCGCAGAAAAGGAATATCAAACGGAGTCCAAACGGAATGAAACCTTCGGGAGAGTTATTTTTGGAACGGAAGCAATCCAGGAGACTTGGAGTACACGTCAGGGAAGCTTCGAGGTGGCCACGAGGTAGGGAGGCCCGCCTGCCCCCCTAGGCGCGCCCCCACCCTCGTGGGCCCCTCGTGGCTCCCCTGACCGACTTCTTTCGCCTATATATATCCATATACCCTAAAAACATCGGGGAACAGAATAGATCGGGAGTTCCACCGCCACAAAGCCTCTATAGCCACCAGAAACCAATCGGGACCCTGTTCCGGCAACCTGCCGGAGGGGGGATCCCTCACCGGTGGCCATCTTTATCATCCCGGCGCTCTCCATGACAAGGAGGGAGTAGTTCACCCTCGGGGCTGAGCGTATGTACCAGTAGTTATGTGTTTGATCTCTCTCTCTCATGTTCTTGATTCGACACGATCTTGATGTATCGCGAGCTTTGCTATTATAGTTGGATCTTATGATGTTTCTCCCCCTCTACTCTCTTGTAATGGATTGAGTTTTCCCTTTGAAGTTATCTTATCGGATTGAGTCTTCAAGGATTTGAGAACACTTGATGTATGACTTGCATGTGCTTATCTGTGGTGACAATGGGATATCATGTGATCCACTTGTTGTATGTTTTGATGATCAACTTGCGAGTTCCGTGAACTTATGCATAGGGGTTGGCACACGTTTTCGTCTTGACTCTCCGGTAGAAACTTTGGGGCACTCTTTGAAGTACTTTGTGTTGGTTTGAATAGATGAATCTGAGATTGTGTGATGCATATCGTATAATCATACTCACGGATACTTGAGGTGACATTGGAGTATCTAGGTGACATTAGGGTTTTGGTTGATTTGTGTCTTAAGGTGTTATTCTAGTATGAACTCTATGATA
Organism: Triticum aestivum; assembly: GCF_018294505.1. NCBI lineage: Eukaryota > Viridiplantae > Streptophyta > Magnoliopsida > Poales > Poaceae > Triticum > Triticum aestivum. Next base: position 455,990,585 of record NC_057805.1, on the reverse strand, counting down.
GATCAAACGGAAAGAATAGCTTCATGTTATTTTACTACGGACTCTTGAATAGATCGATCAGAAAGGATAACTTTGAGGTGGTTTCGTACCCTACAATAATCTCTTCGTTTGTTCTCCGCTATTAGTGACTTTGGAGTGACTCTTTGTTGCATGTTGAGGGGTAGTTATATGACCCAATTATGTTATTATTGTTGAGAGAACTTGCACTAGTGAAAGTATGAACCCTAGGCCTTGTTTCCTAGCATTGCAATACCCTTCGTGCTCACTTTTATCATTAGTTACCTTGCTGTTTTTATATTTTCAGATTACAAAAACCTTTATCTACCATCCATATTGCACGTGTATCACCATCTCTTCGCCGAACTGGTGCACCTATACAATTTACCATTGTATTGGGTGTGTTGGGGACACAAGAGACTCTTTGTTATTTGGTTGCAGGGTTGCTTGAGAGAGACCATCTTCATCCTACGCCTCCCACGGATTGATAAACCTTAGGCATCCACTTGAGGGAAATTTGCTACTGTCCTACAAACCTCTGCACTTGGAGGCCCAACAACGTCTACAAGAAGAAGGTTGCGTAGTAGACATCACCCCTCGGTCACAAGCTTGACGACGTCCATCTTCGCCCACCAGACCTTGACGCGGGAGAAGGCCAGGTGCGCGCCCTCGATGCAGACCGACCGCTTGACGATGTCCGGCCGAGGACAGGCATTCACCAGCCGCTTCACGAGGCCGAAGTAGCTGTTGGGTATGGCTTCGGCAGGCCACAGCCGGATTATCAAATCCTTCATGGCCAGTTCGGCCACCCTATGCAGCTCGACCAGCTGTTGCAGCTGATCGGTGAAGGAAACTGGATGTTCTGGTGCAAGGTACTGCGACCAGAACAGCTTCTCCGTTGAGCTCCCTTCTTCGGCTCGGAAGAACTCCGCATCGTCTGACACGCTGCGCGGCAGGTCCGCAAACGCCCCTGGGGAACTCCGAATTCGGGTTAGTAAGAAATACTTCTTCTTCAAATACTTGCTTTGCATACTAAACGCTTTACCCGCCGCGATCTTCTTGGCCTCCTGGATCTCCTGGAGGGCGCCCTGGGCTTCAACCCGGGCCTCTTCCGCACTTTGGCGAGCCTTGGCGAGTTCGGTCTATTGAGCTGAAACATCGCCCTCCAAGGCATCACACCTTTTCACCGCGTCTTGGAGCTCTTGCTGGACCTCGTTGAGCCTGGCCTTGAGCTTTTTACGAGCGGCTTGCTCCTTGGCAGCTTTCTCCTCGGCTTCGGCCAGGGCCTTTTTCAGGGCCTCGACCTCGGTCATCGCTCCTACACAAATCATGACATTACAGTCAATACACATCATTTATTCTTTCCGAATATATAGCGAGTCATCGCATACCTTGCTGCTCTTCCAGCTGCTTCCTCGCTTGGCCGAGCTCTCCCTCGGCCCGCTCCAGCTTCTGCTTCAGTCCGGAGACTTCGGCAGTGTGTGAGGTCGCGGCCAGCAACGACGCCTGCTTATTCGTATAAAGACACATTTAGTTTGTTCCCTGCGAAAATTAATTGATCCCCTGTCCGGCTTTTCTTTCCGAACACCGGACAGAGTCTCAGGGGCTACTGTCTATATTGGGACTTTCCTCCTTTGTGTCGCTTACCTCAAAACCTGTCAGCAGGCCGCTGCAGGCTTCGGTCAGTCTACTTTTGATGGACTGAACCTTCTCAATCACCGTACCCATAAGGATACGGTGTTCATCCATAATGGAAGCGCCTCGTAGCGCTTCCAGCAGATTGTTCGGTGCCTCTGGTTGGACAGAGGACATCGGCGGGATGGGCACGCCTCCTTCTTTCGAGGGAGGCTGCTTGCCGGATTCCGGAGCCTTGTGGGCCTCCGGAGCCGTATTCGGTTGGGGGCCGAATTAAACCTGGCCCCCATCATCAGTCCCCATGGGGATCTGTTCCCCCATGTGTCCGGCGGCCGAGGTCTCACCCTCTGGTGCCGCCCTGGCAACCTCCTGAACCTCTCCCTGGCCAGGAAGGGTCCTTCGGGACGACACCTCGACGTTGCCTTTGGCCGATGGAGAGTGAGCGGCCGGCGGTGACTCGCTGGCCATCGCCTTTGAATCCAGCGAACCTCCCGACGAGGTTCGCAGGGAGCTGTCGTGGGCCGGACTGCAATAGCATAACTGACCATGTTAATACAATGAAGAGGAAAGGCCGGATACACGGGCGAGTATGAGTCTGTCAGTACTTACAACGCGGCCAGGGGCTTGCTCCGCGGGGGTCGCTCCGGACTGCTGTCGACGTCCCACGCGGTTTTGTCCACGAGGGAGCCTTTCCCCTTCTTGGGCGCCTCCGCCTCCAGATTTGTGGAGGCCGCCCTCTTCCTCCTCCCCCCATCAGGGGAGGATTGCTTTCCTCCTCCTCTTCGTCATCTTCGGGGGCGGAGGAGTGAGTCTTATCTTCGGACATCACGTCCGAAGCGCCCTTGCGGCGGGGACCGCCCTGGCCCCCCTTGGCCTTCTTCTTGGCCTTCTTCTCCGGCGGCTGATAGGGCGCCAGGACTAGCATCTTCGCCAAGAGCGGGATGACTGGTTCTTCGGGCGGCGGAGCCGAACTTCGAATCTGCTCCGCTCTCTCTGGCCATACCTGAAAGAACAAATCAGTAAAATTCAGTTGCCCTCCAAGTAGAGGGTACGCTTTGAGACGTGAAGGACTTACCGTATTCGCGGGATGGGCAAGATCGTGCCCACGGTCCGAGTCTACGGCTGGCGGCTTCTCGTCGCCCTTGAAGAGCAACTTCCAGGCATCTTCGTGAGTGGTTCCGAAGAGCCCCGTCAGGGTTTGGTGCTTCTCCGGATCGAATTCCCATAGAGGGGAAGTTCGGCTTTGGCAGGCGAGGATCCGGCGAACTAACATCACCTGGATCACGTCGACGAGCTTGATGTTTTTATCCACCATGCTTTGGATGCGCGTTTGCAGCGCGATCAGCTCGTCCGACGAAGACCAATTTGGGCCTTTCTCCATCCAGGAGGTCAGCCGCATTGGAGCCCCGGACTTAAATTTGGGAGCGGCGGCCCAAGTGGCACCGCGTGGCTCTGTGATATAAAACCACAGCTTCTGCCACTCCTTGACAATCTCCACGAACGTGCCTTGGGGCCATGTAAAGTTGGGCATCTTGCTCACCATGGCTCCCCCGCACTCCGCGTGTTGGCCATCCACCACCTTCGGCTTCACATTGAAGATTTTGAGCCATAGTCCGAAGTGGGGCTAGATGCGGAGGAAAGCCTCACACACGACAATGAATGCCAAGATGTTGAGGAAGGAGTTCGGGGCTAGATCGTGGAAATCTAGCCCGTAATAGAACATCAGCCCGCGGACGAAAGGGTGGAGTGGAAACCCTAGCCCGCGGACGAAACGAGGGGGGACACCACCCTCTCGTTGGGTTTTGGTGTAGGGACGACTTGTCCCTTGGCCGAGAGCCGGTGGGCGATCTCCTTCGCCAGATACCCGGCCTCCCGAAGCTCGGCGATGTCCTTCTCCTTGACGGAGGAGGCCATCCACTTGCCCTGACCTCCGGATCCGGACATGGTTGCGTGTTTGCTCGGAGTGGAAAAGACGAGACCTTGGGCACTGGAGCTCGAGAATGGAAGGGCAGAGGAAGAAAGAAGGCGTGGGTGAAGAAGAGGAATCCTTATCCCCTTATAAAGGCAGGAAATATTGAACCTCCCCACTCGCCTTAAAACTCGCCTATTCCCAAGGGCTGTGTAAACGGCACGGTTGGATTACCCACACCCGTATTGATAAGAATCCCGCAATAAGGGGATGCGATCTTTGCTCCGACAAGACGTGCCAATGGAAACCGCATCTCGAAACGCGGAACGGCAGACGAAAACGGTTCGAAATAATGACCGGGCGGATGTGATGTCACCTTGCGAAAAGTTGTCAGCGGATGGGACTCGTGAAATATTATATTCTCTGCGGCTGTGTGTCTGGTACTTGTGTTGCAGATCCGGACACGTTCGTTGCATCCGAAGATTATCTTGGAGTGTTCGGAAGGGGAACCCGCCTTGCAATGCCGAAGACAATCGGCGCGCCGGACACCTCATCATTGAAGCCGGGTTCAGGGGCTACTGAGGGAGTCATGGACTAAGGGGTCCTCGGGCGTCCGGCCTGTTAGCCATGGTCCGGACTGATGGGCTATGAAGATACAAAGACCGAAGACTCTACTCGTGTCTGGATGGGACTCTCCTTGGTGTGGAAGGCAAGCTTGGCGACCACATATGAAGATTCCCTTTCTCTGTAACCGACTTTATACAACCCTAGCCCCCTCCGGTGTCTATATAAGCCGGAGGGGTTAGTCCGGATACATATACTCATTATCATAGTCATACAGGCTAGACTTCTAGGGTTTAGCCATTACGATCTCGTGGTAGATCAACTCTTGGAATACTCATATTCATCAAGATCAATCAAGCAGGAAGTAAGGTATTACCTTCATAGAGAGGGCCCGAACCTGGGTAAACATTGTGTCCCCCGTCTCCTGTTACCATCAACCTTAGACGCACAGTTCGGGACCCCCTACCCAAGATCCGCCGGTTTTGACACCGACATCACTCACAAACCACCTTGCATGGCAATCAAATACTTAGTTTTGGGCCTGCACAAGCCTAAACTGTTTGGAAAGGTGCTTCATGGTTCATTGTGGCTAGATTGACGGTCCATGCGGGGCAATTTGATAGTGTGGTTTTCAGTGTTTGCTTGGAGACGAGGAGGGGTCAAGGGCCACATGTTGGATTTGTGGCCTCAATGTGTAGTTTCGTATTAGTTCCACCATCTCGGCTTTGCCCCTGTGTCAGTCACACCCCCCTTCCCCTTGCATGGCAATCAAATACTTAGTTGTAGACATGCACTTTTTTTCCTTTTTTTGGTTTCTCTCTTAGCTTAGGTGGGCTCTTGTTGTTATTTCAAGAAAATGAATTGTTTGTTAATTTGTGTGTCATCTGTGGGCAGCTTCTGTGTGGGATTTCGTACCAAAGCAAAATACCTTTCCAAACGGTTTATGCTTGTGCATAGGCTAACCGCCATAGGAAATTCAGAATAAAGGAGCCTAGAGAAGCATGTTTCTTGTTTGTGAAATTTGAGCATTAATTTTTGTTCTTCTCAAGTCGAAGAAGATAACTTATGTAGCAAGAGTCCGCACAAGTTCAAGAAGCTTCGTTTTGAAGCTTGTAGCTAATGAACTATGTCTGCCTTAGCAAATTTTCCTATGATAAGTTCTCGCGTTTAATATAGTAGGTTACAAATTGTTTCACCATACAAAGTAAGATTTTGTTTGGATTGAGGGCGTTTATTAAGTTACATAATGTGTTTACATAACATGGTTGAAACCACATAGTTTTATTGACTGGCCCAAATGAAGGGGAGTTGACATTAACATGTGGAGCAATGTTGTTCGACCATGTAATGATAGATTGCTCACTAGTATAGAAAAGCTTCTTGGTGACGTGGTAAAAAGTTTATTAGTGGCGTGATGGGCACACATCACTTGTATTGCGCCACTGATAACAGTTACAAGTGGTGTGCGTCGCGCGTGTCGCTGGTAACCAGGTTCATCCTTGTTTAAACTGACTGGTCCCGTTAGCAGTTGTGTGCCCATTGGCTGGTAACCAGGTCATCCTTGTTACAAGGGGTTAGCATTTAATACGAGTAAAGGGTACGCGGGCTTTGGCTGGCTTGGGTGGGCTTGCAGGGCTGTACCAGGCCATCGATGACAGTTTTCGAAAACGTCACCTGAAATCTGTCATGCATTAACTGGTTTCTTGTAGTGACACCACTAGTAAACTGCTTTTAGTGGCGTGGGCTTATTTGGGCACTTCACTGGTATTTTGGGTTGTTACCAATGGCGTGCCTATTTTGGGACGTACCACTAATAACTTTCATGTAAAAGGGTTTTTACACTAGTGGACAACATTGCGGGATAATGTCAAGAAAAACTAAGCTACTCGCAGGTGACGTGCCTTGAAGTTTGGAACCCCAAGAATCGGCATGCGCCATGGGAAGCTTGCAAAAGATTGTGCGTGCTCGAGATAAGTGCTTGGAGGTTTACTGTGGCGAGACCTACGGTCAACGCCGACCAATTTGATGACGTGGTTTTCAGGACTCGACAAAAGACGATGAGAGGTCAAGGGCCACAAGTTGGATTTGTGGCCTCAAGGGCATGGTTTCTTGTTCGCTCCACCATCTCGCTTTTGCCCCCGCGTCACTCGCAAACACCCCCTGCATGGCAATCAAATACTTGGTTGTGGGCATGCACATTTGTTTTCCTTTTTCGGTTCCTCTCGTAGCCTAGGTGGGTGCTTGTTGCTGTTGCATGGAAAATGCTTGTTTCTTGGCTCGTCCAATTTGGGCAGCTTCAATGTGTGATTTCTCGAAAGAGGATGTATCACCTTTCCATAGGTGATTCGGTATAAGGAGGCCTTAAGAAGCCTGTTTCTTGTTTGAAACAGGTTCTAAAATATTAGACAAATGATTATTGTTCTTGTCAAGATGAATAATAGAGTAGCGGAAATCCAACTCGGTGCCCAGGCTCATCTGCTTCCACTCAGAAAAAAAAATCAAAACAAATACTAGAAAAATTCAAAAAAAATCAAAAAGAATTATGTGGTAGATAATTTGATGCATGAGGTCCGCTACAAATTTCAACTCAGTTGGACATCTGAGAAGCCCTCGGCAAAAAAGATAAATCGGGTCAGAACAGTGCATGAACAGTAGACTTTTTTATAGACCCCGATTTTGTCTTTTTTGTCGAGAGCTGCTCAGATGTCCAGATGAGTTAAAATTTGGAGTGGACCTCACACATAAAATTGTCTAAGACACACAAAAATTGAATTTTTTTTTTAAATTTTCTAGTATTTATTTTGATTTTTTTTTAAGAGCGGGTGCAGATGAGCCCAGAAGCAGAAACTCCGCGTCCAGTAGCGGAGAGCTTTTGTACCCCCTAGAGTTTGTTCAGGTAGGCGTCACGATCGAGTTAGTCAGCTACTAGCTGTACAATAAGGGCCGCGAAAGGGGGGAAATTATGTACGTAGCGCCAATATTCCGGTAAATCAATCTGCCCATGAAAAACTCGGGTGCATACGCTCTAACAACGAAGGTAGAGCAGTTTTTGTCAAACTCGTCGGGTTATTTAGCTCGATCGGGCAGTTTGTTCGTGGCAAAGGCGAGTTGGCGTGACTAGTTCTCCTTTCTATTACTCCCTCCGTTTTAAAATAGATAACCCAAGCTTATACTAACTTTAATAGATAACCTAATCTTATACTAACTTTAATATAAAGTTAGTACAAGGTTAGGTCATCTATTTTGGAACGGAGGCATACAAAGACGGGCGTGGGGAAGCCATGCATGATGGGTTTGGAAAGAACGCTAGGAGTGCATCCTCTTTGGTATCTTTTAATCATGTGGCTGCGAGCTTCTCCTCTCTTGACCAGGTGTTTGTTGCTCTCTTTGGGTGAGTGAAATTAGGCGCTTTATGTTGTCTCGTTTTCGTTTGGTCCATTTTGTGTGAGGCTATTCTCTTTCCTATCTCATCTGGTCAATTTCTGTTAGCCAGGCTAGCTTAAAACGTGTGCGATCAGTACGGTATTTGTTAGTACAAACGCACTACTTAGTAAATAAAGGGATTCGTCCAAGCATGCAGCTAGTTAGCTGGACAGCCGGAAGCCGCAGCGGGTAAACGGGCTGGGATGCATGAAGAAGTGTTAGGGCATCTCCAATGCTATCCCTCCATCGGACGCCCTCAAATTACGTGCTCACCGACATCCAACTGGACGGAGGTCATCCAACGCTATCCCTTGAACATCAACTTTTTTTCCATCAAAGGAGTTGTTCAACATTACACTTGAATATAAAAATATTCTTCAAACTAATCTTTTATCACGATGCCGGAGCCCTGGAAGACATCCCCTCGTCGGACACATCCGAGTGGGCATCCTTGGTATCTGATGGAGCGGCGATAGTTGCAGTGGCGGCGATCTTAGCTTCTTCTTTGGCATAGAAGCGGGCGCCGTCGCTGCTCATCCTAGCCACCATCTTCTGCTTGCCGATTCAGTTGAGGGCGTTTGGGCTCCCCTACACCGCCTCTCGATTTGGAGCCGAACCAGAGGGTTTCGAACGTATTATACTCTGTCTATCATGGCATATTAGTTGTACTTGCTTAGATGTATGTCCCTCGTGCCATTTTCGTGTTGCTGTTCATTTAGCATGTTTTTCACAAGCAGGCAAACCAGACATTCTCAAAATTTTCTCGCAAAAAAAAGAAAGACATTATCGAATTTAATAGCACCAACATTAGCCTTGGGTCGTCTACTCGTATGTAGAACGTTGAACTTTTCTGATTTTCATAGGGAGCAAACTCGTGTGATATGCATTTTACGTGATGCATCCGTCAGTAACTTGTAAACCACATTTTGGAAGTTATTTCTTGAGCATTGCATCGCACCCTACTTGGGAAACTGTCCTTTTTGGGAAAAGCTCTTTATATCTTCTTTTTTGCTGAAAGAAAAGCTCTGCTTTCTCTCTTCTTCTTTTTTGCTGAAAAAAAAACCCTCAGCTTTCTCACCTTATTTGGCGGCCAACATGTGTTCTGGTTGGGAGAAGGCCTTCGATTATTTGCTCCATCACTGGTAAGAACATATTAGGAAGAAGACGGGTAAGAATTGTCATGGTTTTCGGTCCATAATATTACGAGCAAGTCAGAGCATGGTACTCCCTCCGTCTTATATTAAATGTCACTGGTTTAGTACAACTGCAACAAAGTTATACTAAACTAATGACAATTAATATGGGTCGAGGGAGTAGTTTTTTAGGCATGCCAGGGAAAGACCTCCGCGGTTTGTATCTTTGTTGAGAAAATAGAGCATTATAGTCATGCAACGGGTTTCTACTTTCTTTGTAGCGAGACCGCTTTGGCCCTGTGTTTTTCCGACCGATTGTTTGTTTTGACTATGAGCAACTTCGAAGTAATAGCCGAGAGCTTAATGTGGTGTGTCATCTAGATAGATTCTAGGAAATAAATCAAGAATTTCGTTTTCAGCAAATGTCATAAACGTGCACGCCTAGAATAATTCCAATTTTTTATTCCGCGTTTTTTTTCGAAAAACTTCTAATCTATTCATCTTCAATCATGACAGTACAAAGAACAACAGATGTAATAAAAATTACAACCATGTCAGTGGATCACTTAGCGACGATTACAAGCACTGGTGCGAGCCGAAGGCGCGCCGCCGTTATTGCCCCTCCCTCATCAGAGCCGGGCAAGCCTTGTTGTAGTAGACAGTCGGGAAGTCGTCGTGCTAAGGCCCTATAGGACCAGTACACCAGAGTAGCAACCATCGCCGATGAGGAAAGTCATGGATCAGAAGGATCAACCATGTAAACACCTAAATGAAGACGAACGAAGACCGAATCCAAATAGATCCACCGAAGACCAGCACCGACCGAATCCCCGCAATATCTGACGGAGACAAACCTCCACACACCCTCCGACGATCCTAGACACACAATCGGGACGAGGATATAACGTGCGAAGGTTGATTGTGGTGCCGATGTAGGTAAGATTGGGCGTCAAAAGGAATGTGTCATGTGTTGCTTGATCTGTTCAGATGAGGCTCCGGCGAGCCATATTCATCACTGCAAGCCCAAACCGCTGAAGATCGGTGCCTTGAATGCAGGCACACTGAGAGGTAAAATAATGTCGCATTTTTTTTAGGTTTCAACGGGTTGCTTGCTGCAACGATTGGAAATTTGTTGCATGCGTTTGGATTTTTTTTTTATGCATGCACACGTTTGACACGTAACTATAACAGATTTTTTTACTTTTTTCGAACCTGAAAGGAGATGTCACCACACTATTACACATGCACACACATGCATGCCGCCTTATGTGTATGGTGGCGTTGGCACTACATACATTTGTTAAACTATACACTAGTAGAACTCCCTCTTGTAACCTCATCAGTGGAAATTTACGCACTCGGTGAGACTTTTTTCTTCACGGAGTATCATACTATTAATAGAAGAAGAGATAATACAAGATATGGACAACAAATGCACGCACGCAAGAAGGCATGGCATGGTGTCCGAACCAGATGGGACATGAGGTGTTTGGCCCAAACAAAGGAAAACAACCCGCCATAACTCTCCTAGCCTGAGAAGCAACTCGAACCTAATGAAGACAACCAACAAATGCAACTCCACCATCGGGACGCCACGGGCGATCAAGACAATGCCTTCATGAGGATAAACGACGTCAAAGACGCCGTCGTCGTCCGGTCCAAGAGTCCGGACCTAAGGTTTCTGCTAATGCTCAAAGACGGGCAAAGACCATGGTAGCGCCTCCGAGGAGGGGACAGCACCCGCGGGTGTCGCCGCTGCCAGCACAGGCAAGCCGAGCAAGGAAAGAAGAGAAAAATTCACTCGAAAAAGGAAAGGAAAGAAAATGAAAAGAAACAAAGCAGAATTCGCAGGAGTTGAGATGCATCCTCCGGGGCCGGAGGGAGGAGGGGCCGGGGCAGAAACATGAAACGGGTGTCGGGGCGTGAATGGCCTACGAGTTTGTGAGGCTGCGTGCGGGCGTTGGCATTGTTGGGAAACTTGGGCCTTAGATGAAACAAGTCATTGGCCCATTATAGACCAAGTCCCTCCACTTAACGTTAAAGTGGGCACTTATTCCTCCACCCCTAAATATATAAAGAGGAGAGCACCCTGTGTATGTACAGTTGATGATGATTAATAAAGAAAGACTCCCCTCTACATCTCTGTGTCCATTAACTTTCTGTACCTGTGTGTGATCGACTACGACGCTCGCTCCCGCTCTGCAACCTTGGACCGGACTCGCCGGCAGGAGTTGCGGAACACGTTATCAGCACGCTTCGCTCCTCCAACTCTCCATCAAGTCTGCATCGAGCAGGCTTTCGTCAATCTCGCGGAGGTATGGATCCGGAATTTGTTCGCAAAAATGGATTCCTCTTGTTGTTGTGATTCCGTCTTTGCGATCCCGTAATTTTCCGGATTAGTTTTACCTATGGTGTAGATTTTTCTGGTGAGATCGCGGCTGACCTGATGTCGCCCGCCAATGCGGATCGATCTTGCATGTAGAGGAATTTGTTGACTATGCTATAGGGAGACGGTGCCCTGATGAGCACGGCACCGCCGCGATGCACTGGATGTGCACACGTCGTCTCGCTGGTTTGTGTCGTCCGACGACGAACAGCAGAGACGAAATCGTCTTCCCAAACTCATACATGCCGTCCGGATGACTTGCATGTGTTATGTGTATGCAAATCACCGTGCACTTGTTGTATCGCGCCGACGTCTTCGTGGACAGCCCTGTTGGCCGTATCACAAGAGGTCTGTCAGCCGCCGTTGGCCTCGGCTGCAGGGCAGCAGCCGCGTCGTGTTTCCTGCAGTGCTCGCGCTGCCGGTCGCTGCCAGGCTTGCCTGCGCGCCGCCGCTCACGGCGGTCAACGATTGGACGCCACCACCACGGTCCCGTGCTGGATGGCCAGCTCGCATGGCCGAGCTGTGTCGGTCCTCGTCGATGTCCGCCACCGCGCCAAGCCTCGGCTGCACGATGATCCGCGCATGTTGCGTGATAGGCCGGCTACCGCCCCTCTGCTCAAGCCCGCCCGCCGCGTGCCTAGGCTCGCTGGTCGCGCACGTCGTCGCGCTTGCAGTGGCCGAGCCGTGTCATGGCAATCACGCCTTGCTGCAAAGGCAGCCGCATCGCGCGCGGACCCTGCTGACACATCGCACGCCGTCGGACGTTGCCGCGGGCAGCCGAGCGCCTGAGAGCGCCGCCGCGCGCTACGCGAGCCGGGCCATGGCCTAGTGCTCGCCGCCGCACTGCCGCGCGTGACCCTCGTTGGCCGTCGTCGTGGCGGCCCGAGCTCCCGCATCGAACCACGCGCGCCGCTCTGCTACGTGCGTCACCGGCCCTGCTGGCCGCCCCGACCAAGCGGGCTGTTGCCCTGGTCAACCGCCGGCGCCACGTTCCACTCGGGTGGCTGGGAAACCTAGCCACTGCCCCCCAAGGGCTGGGCAGTGTGGGCAGGCCGGTGTTGGGTTGGGCCTAGATGGGCCTCACTGCGGGTGCCTTGTAATAAAAAAAACATGAGTGGCAGTTGTGCACATTAAATTGTCCGACGGCCCGGGTTCGGCATACTGTCGTACGTACATTGCGGCATATGCGTGCGTTTTTACATTTTTACACTCAGATTTTTCCGTATTTATGCGCATTATATTCCAGCTGAGTCATTTTGCACATAAGCCCTCAGTTCAGTCTGTTTTCGTGGAAAATGTATAATTGTGCTTAATGTTTCGGGAATTCGATGTTAGAGCCAATTTTTCACGTCTAGGACGCGCTTAACATGATATTTTATCATGCATGCTTCTATTATATGCTTTTACTGTTGTAGATTAATTGTTGCTTACTTTTAATCGCTATGTAATGCATATTTTAGCATGCTATAAATATCGGAACGTCACTTTGATGAATAAAATGTATCATCATCGCTTTTACATCATGGATTACCCGATGTAACCCCTTCATAATCGATGATGGCTGGAATCAATAAACCGGGAGTCCATCGAGTTGGCCCAGAAGGGGTTCTACTACCCCACCGAGCATTCAATGTGTAGATCATCCTCGGGTCCGAGTGACCCTAGAGGGCGATAGGCTTGTGGACCCAGATGGTCTTCACCACTCCTAGGGTGAATGCGGGGATAGTGTATGGGCTAGGGTACCCCACCTTGTCATTCAACGTGGAGGTTGTCCTCGACTCTGAATGACTTAGGGCGATAGACTTGACCCAGATGGTCGCTGTCACTCCTAGGGTGAATGCAGGTTGCTGCACTTTCTTCAACTCCACCTCCGTGGTACCTTGCAAAATGTGTACATGACAAACCGAAGTGCCCTAGTCTTTTAGATCACTCTCACAAGGGTTGTTCGATAGGCTGGAGCACATTGTTTGTCCCCATGGAGAGGAGTAGAACCATTGTTGCGCAACTGCTTGGGGGTGTCTATATTATCTAGGGGGAGCACCATCGGCTCATACGGCAATGCCTTATAGGTGCCCAATGTAGAGCCATTGCCCCCCCCCTTCCATGACACACGAACTCGATGGTGATGTTATCCTGGCAAAAGCTCTCCTATTTGGAGATGCTTAGCCGCCTCGACATCTAGACTAGAGTAAATGGCCCCCTCATTTATTCTCGTGGTTTCCCATTTGTTTATAATTCCCTAGATTAAATTGATATATTCATCTCCGGTGGTTTGTACTCTATTAGAGCAAAACCTTATTCATCATTTGGCGTTTGGATGATGTTTGCATTCATCCATTTATTCCTTTATTGAATTTTGATAGCTTGTTATGTTCTGAAATTTGTGCATTTATTATTTATGTAGCTTCTTCCTCGCTACATTACATTAATTCGATGTCATATTTTAGAACGCGTGTGGCACCCGAGTAGAGGAAATGTGCCTTGTTGATAGCGGTACAACTAATACCATTTTACGAGTAACTCAGTGCTTTGAGTCTATTAAAAAAATCTCCGGGAATTTTTGTGACAACCGCCTGCTGCGGTTTGAATATATTCGGCTCCAGACGAGCCACCTTCATACTTTCTATAGGGACAACTGTGATCATTAATGATGCATCGTTGTACCCGGAGTCGACTCGTACTCTTTTGAGCTTAAAGACATCCGCGCTAATGGTTTCCACATTGAGACCGATGATGACTATGGCCAAGTGTGTATACTCATCATCGAGCGGGATGCAAATGGTAAACATGCTATCGAAAGGCTTCCTCCATTCGACACAGGGCTATCCTACACTAAAATAGTAGCACCGTCTATGTACACTACCCTCAAGACTATTTAGAAGCTCTGAACTTTTCTGCCTCTGGCACAATAGGTTAGGCCACCCCGGACTTAGGATGATGAGAAATATAATTAACAACTCGCATGGTCATAATGTTAACGTGAAGAACTTCCTGAATCCCGATGATTTCGTATGCTCCGCATGCGCCATGGGGAAGTTAGTCATTAGGCCATCGCCCCTCAAGGTGAGGGATGAAATCCCCGCGTTCTTGGAACGTATCCAAGGGGACATATGCGGTCCAATTCAGCCCCTCAAGGGGCCGTTTCGGTACTTTATGGTGCTCATTGATGCTTCCTCTAAATGGTCCAATGTTTGCCTACAGTCAACACGGAACCATGCCTTTGCAAAGTTGATCTCTTAGATCATACAAATGAGGAATAATTTCCCTAATTATCGTATAAAGTCTATTCGAATGGACAACGCCGGAGAATTTACTTCAAAGGCGTTCGATGATTATTGCATGGCAATGGGAATCAAAGTTGAGCACTCAGTACCGCATGTTCATACACAAAATGGACTTGCTGAGGCATTGATTAAAAGAATTAAATTCATTGCCCGACCGCTCCTTCAGGGTTGTAATTTACCAACTACATGTTGGGGCCACGCAGTGTTACACGCGGCCCATCTCATCAACTTTAGATCGTCGGCCTACAACATCCACTCTCCTGTTCAGCTTGCGCAAGGGTCGGCACCGAAAATTTCCCACCTTCGTAGGTTCGGTTGCCAGGTATATGTACCAATACCACCACCCCAGTGATCAGCAATGGGCCCGCTCCGTAAGTCGGGGATATACGTTGGTTATGAGATTGTGTCCATAATCAGGTATCTGGACCCCATGACAGGTGACTGTCACACGGCTCGTTTTGCTGATTGCATTTTTGATGAGGATTTTTTTTCCGACTTTAGGGGGAGAGAATCAACCCCTTGATGCTAAAAGTCGAGAAATCACGTGGAAAGCCACGGGAATCCATGCTCATGACCCGCGCACTGCTGAGACTGAGAGAGAAGTCCAAAAGATAATAGATTTGCAGTCCTTAGCAAATCAACTGCCTGAACCACTTTAGTGACTCAAAGACTGTGACAAAGTCGCATGTGCATGTGTGCAATGCACCGGAAAGGGTTGAAATACCGAAAGAAAATGATGGTATACCCGCTCCCGTCCATAGGCCTAAAGGACGAGAAATCCGGCTTCTCAAATCCCAAGTACTCAGGGACGCCTGACGAAAAAGGATAAGAGAGATTTATCACAGCCTGTCACCAAAGTGCCCCAAAGTGAAATGGGGAGCCAGTTTGAGACCTGGCACAAGTACGGAAAATTCAGTGCACGAAATTCCGGACTTAAACTTTCCCATAGAGGAAACACCCAGCGAAGATGTGTGCGCACACATCGGCGCGGGAAAGCTAAAGGACCTTGCTCCCAGAATGGAAATTTGGTAGAGCAAGGGTCTGCGCCAGATGCGCCCCATGACAAAATGGCCATAAATTATATTAATACGGGAGAGTCCATGAATCGAGCAACGGTGATTGCCGACATTAACTTTGCTAAGAAAATTGCATCAATCATAAATCTTGACCCCGAGCCTAACATGCTCGCTGAAAAGGTCAGATCGGAAAGATTGGCATGAGGCAATTACTGCCGAATTATTATCTCTCAACAAAAAGAAGGTGTTTGGACCGGTTTTCTAACTCCTCCCCACACACGCCCTGTTGGCCATGAGTGGGTTATTGGTCAAAAGAGAGATGAAAATAATAAGGTAGTATGGTACAAAGCAAAGTTCGTCGCTCAAGGCTTCACTCAACGACCAGGTGTCGATTTTGAGGAGACTCATTTCCTACTCATGGATGAAATTACCTTTAGATAATTGATCTCAATGGAAGTAAATATGGACTTGAAAATGAAACTAATGGATGTTGTCACTGCTTACCTGTATGGTAACTTGGATTCGAACATATACATGAAGGTTCCTGAAGGTATCCCTGTTCCGAACCATAATAGCGCAAACAGAGTCTATACAGTGTTCAACTTCAAAGGCATTGTACGGACTCAGACAGTCTGGTAGAATGTGGTATAATCACCTAAGCGGTTTCCTTCATCAGAAGGGCTACACGAGCAATAAAGATTGCCCATGTGTTTTCATACGGCGATCCCAAGATGGATTCTGTATAATCTCGGTGTACGGGGACGATTTAAACATAATTGGTACGCCTGAGGATATTGAGGATGCGAGTTCCTACCTGATGTCGGAATTCGAGATGAAGGATTTGGGTAAAACCAAGTTCTGTCTAGGTCTGCAACTTGAACATTCCCCTGATGGAATTCTAGTGCACCAGTCGGCCTACACCCAGAAGGTGTTGGAAAGATTTGGATTTGATAAGGCATATCCTTCTAAGACCCCAATGGTCAGGAGATCTTTACAACAAGACAAGGACCCGTTCAGGCCTAAGCAAGAGGGGGAGGAAATTCTGGACCGGAGTTTCCTCACCTGAGTGCAGTTGGAGCACTCATGTACCTTGCAAATTGTACACCGCTGGACATTGTGTTGGCCGTCAATTTGTTTGCTAGGTACAGTTCTGAGCCTACCAAGAGACATTGAAAAGGCGTCAAGGACATCTTCCGTTACCTGTATGGGACCAAAGATCTTGGCATGTTTTAGAAGGAATCAAGACCTCTCTTATAGGCTATGCTGATGTTGGGTGTCTGTTGGACCCACATACTTCTAAGTCATAGACTGAATATGTTTTCCTTTGTGGTGTGGAACCGTGTTTTCCTGGAAATCTTCCAAGCACGAGTCTTGTATTGACTTCCACGAACCACTCGAAATCATAGCACTATGCGAAGCATCACGAGAGTGTGTATGGCTTCAGCGGATGATCGGCCACATTCAGCAGACATGTGGGCTGAGCACCGTACAAACCCCTACCATTATCTTTGGAGATAATACTGATTGTGTTGCACACATTCATATGGTTATGTGAAGAGTAATCCCACAAAGAATATTAATCCTAAGTTCTTCTATGCACATGAGATGCAGAAGATGAACGAGGTGAGAATCTTGCATGCTAAGTCCGGTGCTAATCTTGCTGATTTGTTCACTAAATCATTACCGACGCCATCTTTCGAGAGATGTGTGCATAGAATCGGTATGATGAGACTTAGGGAGATGCAAGGTTCAGGGGGAGAAACTTCACAAAGTCATCGTTAAAATCTCGGTCCCGATGATCGAGTACTCAACTTGATGGTTGAGTGGATTGTACTCTTTTTCCCTTGAGTGAGTTTTCCTGATGTTTCTCACACGAGGTTTTTGACGATGCAATTCGTGCAACATAACAACGTATACTGTGTGCTCTTTCTTCATATTTTTTCCCACTGGGTTTTTCGGAGTTTTGAGACATGGATATACGGATAACTGCCCAAGAGGGAGTGTTGGGAAACTTGGGCCTTAGATGGAACAAGTCATTGGCCCATTATAGACCAAGTCCCTCCACTTAACGTTAAAGTGGGCACTTATCCCTCCACCCCTAGATATATAAAGAGGAAAGCACCCTGTGTATGTACAGTTGATGATGATTAATAAAGAAAGACTCCCCTCTATATCTCTGTGTCCATTTACTTTCTGTACCTGTGTGTGATCGACTACGACGCTCGCTCCCGCTCTGCAACCTTGGACCGGACTCGCCGGCAGGAGTTGCGGAACAGGCGTTTCCGGCGCTTTGTTTGGTGGTGCCGCGTGACCGTACGTATTGGCCGCTTTGCCCGCGCTTTGTGTGCCAAGCGAAAAAAGGGAGAGAGGGACGTGGTTTACCTTTGTCCTTCATGCTCACCGCACGGTTGCCTGCCTGCACCGGTGGACAAAGTACACAGCTTCGCGTGGCTGTGCGTGCGTGCATGTCGACCGCGTCGTTGCTAGGCACTCTGTGCTTTGCTCCGTCGTGCCCATCCATCCATGACCCAGCCGTGTTCTAGATCCTTCCCAAGTACTAGTATTTTTTATGCTAACTCGTAGACTGAGTGTGGGGCCAAGGGCCGGTGGAGTCCAAGGTGGGACCCGCTTTGAATCAGATTTCCAAGTTTTCCTATACAGACGTCTGTGTGCCCAAAATAAGATAAAATAGAGACGTTTGATTTCGGAGCCTATATTTTACTTGTGCTTATTAGATCATACTCCCTCCGTAAAGAAATATGAAAACGTTTAGATCACTACTTTCGGAGGGAGTACTGTATTTTCTGTCGCAGAGCTTCCAATGTTTCCCTTTCCTTCATGTCCTAATCCACAAACTGTTTAGCCTGCTCGATCTGCATAAATCAGTGTGGACTTTAGTGCTTTTTAGCCTTTTGTGCTTTAGTTGATTGTTCCACGGTCTATTCTTCATTTAATATTTCAGTCCAGCAAACACCTTCCTTATCATGCAAAATTGATGCTGGCTATATTCTTTCTCGAAAATGATGTTTGCTATTGAATATTAATATGTATTATTACCTCATCTGTTCCAAACTATATCTCATTTAAGATGCAACTTTGAGTATTTTTTTAAATCAATATTAGCGAGAACATTCAAAAATTAGAGCAACTACAGCAGAGTCGCCGCCATATCCGTAATCTCCCAAACGCTTTGGAGCGCAAACACATAGGAGCCAAAATGACAACCTCCATTTTTCTTCTTATATCTATTTGCATGTAAACCCTAGCGGTCCAGTTTGGCACCACCATCAAACAATTCAACAATGTTATTGCAAACATTGTCTGATAAATCTGATCCCATCATCAATTGAACAACCATTAACAAAATTAGCTCCTCTTCAGCATCCAACAAATCATTCACGGACTTATCCAAAAAATGACGATGAATCTTCAAAAAAAATCTTCTACCACCGATGACACCTATAAAAATTGTGAATCATATGCCATCTACACAGATCTACGAGGTGCAACAATAGCGAACATAAACAATTTGGGGAACTATACCTTGGGGCAAGTCGTCAAACACGTTGAGATCTAGTGGGCGAGATGTGGCATGGGTGATGCCAGAGATGGAGTTGACGACAGCGGACATTCAGCGCATAACGCCGGCCTCTTCGGCGAGCTGGAAGGGAGGAATGGTGGCAGGGACAAGCCCGCATCGAGCTCCCGTCTGCGGCCATGTCGGTCATCAGTCGAACAGTAGGCGAACGGGTCAGCGGAGGCGAGCGATGCCGAATGGCGACGGTCTAGGGAGGCTTGTCGATGTGGGCGACGATGAAAGGGGGTGCACTAGCTGAAATGTCTCTGTCTCTAAAACTTTGGTGGATGAAGTGAGCGCTATATTGCCTTCCCTAGACTCCAAATATGGAGGCAGGTGGTTTGGATTTGAAATCCCTCCAAAAATAAGGTGATCGAGGGCAGGATATCAAATCTGCTAGACCAACTTTTTTGCCCCCAAAAATGCATACGGACGATTATTAGAGCAATCAGGCCTATACAACAACTCTACTAGAGTTATTTTTACACCGTTGTGGTATCATCACGACATACATGAATAATAGTACTTTCGACATCTTTGGAGAATTTGGATTATTTTCCCACATGCCTGCACTAATACAAATCATTCACGGACTCATCCGAAAAATGACGAAGAATCTTCAAAAAAAATCTTCTACCACCAATGACACCTATAAAAATTGTGAATCATATGCCATACACACATCTACGAGGTGCAACAATAGCGAACATAAACAATTTGGGGAAGTATACCTTGGGGCAACTCGTCAAACACGTTGAGATCTAGTGGACGCGATGTGGCATGGGTGATGCCGGAGATGGAGTTGACGACGGCGGACATTCAGCGCATAACGCTGGCCTCTTCAGCGAGCTGGGGAAGGGAGGAATGGTGGCAGAGACAAGCCCACATCGACCTCCCTTCTGCGGCCATGTCGGTGATCGGTCGAACAGTAGGAAGCAAGCGTGGGATGTGACGACATGTGATACGGTCGGGAACGGGTCAGCGGAGGCGAGCGATGCTGAATGGCGACGGTCCAGGGAGGCTTGTCGATGTGGGCGACGATGAAAGGGGGTGCACTAGCTGAAATGTCTCTGTCTCTAAAACTTTGGTGGATGAAGGGAGCGCTATATTGCCTTCCCTAGACTCCAAATACGGAGGCAGGTGGTTTGGATTTGAAATCCCTCCAAAAATAAGGTGATCGAGGGCAGGATATCAAATCTGCTAGACCAACTTTTTTGCCCCCAAAAATGCATACGGACGATTATTAGAGCAATCAGGCCTGTACAACAACTCTACTAGAGTTATTTTTACACCGTTGTGGTATCATCACGACATACATGAATAATAGTACTTTCGGCATCTTTGGAGAATCTGGATTATTTTCCCACATGCCTGCACTAATACAAATCATTCACGGACTCATCCGAAAAATGACGAAGAATCTTCAAAAAAAATCTTCTACCACCAAGGACACCTATAAAAATTGTGAATCATATGCCATACACAGATCTACGAGGTGCAACAATAGCGAACATAAACAATTTGGGGAAGTATACCTTGGGGCAACTCATCAAACACGTTGAGATCTAGTGGACGCGATGTGGCATGGGTGATGCCGGAGATGGAGTTGACGACGGCGGACATTCAGCGCATAACGCTGGCCTCTTCAGCGAGCTGGGGAAGGGAGGAATGGTGGCAGAGACAAGCCCACATCGACCTCCCTTCTGCGGCCATGTCGGTGATCGGTCGAACAGTAGGAAGCAAGCGCGGGATGTGACGACATGTGATACGGTCGGGAACGGGTCAGCGGAGGCGAGCGATGCCGAATGGCGACGGTCCAGGGAGGCTTGTCGATGTGGGCGACGATGAAAGGGGGTGCATTAGCTGAAATGTCTCTGTCTCTAAAACTTTGGTGGATGAAGGAAGCGCTATATTGCCTTCCCTAGACTCCAAATACGGAGGCAGGTGGTTTGGATTTGAAATCCCTCCAAAAATAAGGTGATCGAGGGCAGGATATCAAATCTGCTAGACCAACTTTTTTGCACCGAAAAATGCATACAGACGATTATTATAGCAATCAGGCGAGTTATTTACCCAAAACCACCACATTATGGGCTAGGGTAACAAATCGGTACCACATTTGAGGCAGGGTACAGAAAACCACCAAAATTGTGCCTAATCTGTAACGCGGAACACTGATGCTCAGATTTGGTCGAGAAAACAGCGAAACTGACAAGTTAGGCCCACCTGTCGGGCTGATGTGGCGTGCTTGTATGGACAATATGCTGAGTTGGAGGGGTGTCCGACATGTCAGCCTCATATCTTTTTTCCCTTATTTTCTTCTTCTTCCTCATCATCTTTTTCTCTCTCCCCCCATCCTATCCCACCAGGGTCGCCATCGCCGACGACCCGAGGCCCTCGCGCACCGGCTCGTCAAGGAGCTCCGTCTGGGCCACCGTAGGCCAAGGCAGCCCGCCGCCCCACCTTATCCTCCCGAAGCTCTGCAGATGGCGTCACCCCGAGCTGCTCCGCCAGTCGCCGCACGAGCCCACGGCCGCCGCACAGACCACCCCTCGTCTAGCCGTTTCTTCAGTCGTGCGCCGCCAACGCGTTTGCCGCGCGCCTCCACAACCGCAGAAGAACACCATGCCTCCGCTCGAGCTACTCCCTGCTGCGATTGCATCTGCGCGTGCGTGCCATGGCCGACGACCTTGGACGTGAGCGGGACGGGCGGCTGCCGAATCTCGCCGGCGCGTCTGGATGCGTGCGTGACTCGCGGTGGCTAGGCGTACGGGCTACAGGGCGAGGCGGTCAGTGGCTAGGTCGAGCAGGGGCTCGGCTGCCATGGAGCTCTCGGCTCGCACGGACGCAGATGACTCGGGCATCCATGCCGACGGGAGCAACATCGGCCTTCGAGGACTCACGGCGCCCCCCCCCCCCCAACCCCACCACCACCATGGTGCTCGCCTTTGAATCGCCGGTGCCTCTGGTCGCTGGAGTCCGGCTGCCCACAAGCTGCTCGATGTAATGCCCCCATAGAAAGGCAGATAGGCAGAATATGATCATGTAGTCACTGACATACGGGTCCGCATATCATTTGCCAACTCAGCTATTTACTGTTTTTTTTCCTTGGTCTTTGCCACGTCAGCCTGACCGGTGGGTCCGAGCTGTCGGTTTCGCTGTTTTCTCGACCAAATCTGAGCACCAGTACTCCGCGTTACAGATTAGGCACAATTTTGGTGGTTTTTTGTGCCCTGCCTCAAATATGGTACCGATCTGTTACCCTAGCCCATAATGTGATGGTTTTGGGTAAATAACTCCAATCAGGCTTATACAACGACTCTACTAAAGTTGTTTTTGCACCGCTGTGGTATCATCATGACATACATGGATAATAGTACTCTCGGCATCTTTAGAGATTCTATCTTCCCACGTCCCTGCACTGAGACAATTTGTTCGATACGGTGAAGTATGCTAAGATAAGATAAGAGACAATTACTTCTCCGTTCCAAATTATACCACAGTTAGGATGCTTATTTGAGTATTACCTTTGTAACTATATCATTCATGGTATTATCTTCATGGATGTCGGACAAGTTTTGCCACATGCCATGTCGGGCATAATCTTTTTTGAATACATGACTAGTATATATGCACCCATTTCGGGCTCCCTCCCTAGAGAATCCGAGTAAATAGCAAACTACTACTTTACAGGCTAGGATTCCAAAACACTACCGATTTTTAATTTTTCTCAGATAACTACCAAATGGGCGGTCGGCTGTTTCAAAAAACCCCAAATGACCGTTGCTTAAAATTTAAACATGTTTAGGACAGGTCGGGCCCGCACCTAAACAAACCGTCTGTTTGACCATTAGGTTGACCGTTAATTTACAAGTGGGGCCCACATGTCAGTGTCTCTATCTCATATGTCCTCACTTTTTACAAAATAGCCCCTATAAACATTTCTGAAAAAGCAATCGGGTCCCTGCTATTTTTCCGAAAAAGCAATCAAGGAGCCGCTCCTCTCCTCGCGGCCGGCGTCCACCTCTGCGCCCAGCGACATCCCGCGAGCCTCCAGCGCCGGCGCCGGCCGCCCTCGCCACCTACTGCCACACCACCGCCCGCCTCTGACTCTCCTCGCCTCCACCTCGTGCGCCCCGCCTCCGCGGCCATGGACGCCGCCGCGTGCGCCCTCCGCTGCCAGGCCCGGCGAGGCGAGCTCTGCCGCCGGCCGTCTCTGCGCCCGAGCTCGCGCAGCTACTGCTCGCGGCTATGGCCGCCACTGCGTGCGCCCTCCGCTGCCAGGCCCGGCGAGCTCTGCCGCCGGCCGTCTCCGCGCCCGAGCTCGCGCAGCTGCTGCTCGCGGCCATGGCCGCCACCGCGTGTGCCCTCCGCTGCCAGGCCCGGTGAGCTCTGCCGCCGGCCATCCCCCAGCCTCCGTCTCTCCAGCCACTGCTCCGGGCGGCGGCTTGCACACAAGCCCCCCATGGCGCGCGCGGCGACCGCGTGCGGAGCCCCATGGCGTGCAGCGACGGCCACGGGCAGAGCCCTTTGGAGGCTGATTCCAGGGACTCGATTGCTTTTTTAAAATGTTTGTAAGGGCTAATCCGTAAAAAATCTATGGATGGGGCGCTGACATGTGGCCCCCACAAGTCAGTTAACAGTCAAATAAACGGTCAACCAAACGGTGCGTTTACTGGCGGGCCCAATCTGTCATAAACATGTTTAATTTTTTAATAAAGAGGATTTGGGGTTTTTTGAAACAACCAACCCCTGACTTGGTAGTTATCAGCGAAAAAAATAAATCCGGTAGTTTTTTGGAACCCTAACCTGTAAAGTAGTAGTTTTATGCTATTTACTCATCTCGCACAAAGCTTTGTCCGACACGCTGAAGTACGCTCAGATAAGATAAGAGACAATTCACATGAAAACCTATGTGCTGAATATTCGTCCAAAATCCTGTCAAAGCCAGCAAGAGACACGAGTACATGTCACTGAGTTCTCTATTCTAGAAAGTTCTCCAACCCCTCCCTGCCTTTATCGTCTCACTACTACACAATATTTGTGTGGTGAGGTGATGTTCTCTTGTTTACTTTACGCCCTCTTTTTCTAGTGAATCTTCTTTGTGGTTGAAAAGTTGCTGCCATATCTATATCTATCGAACAAATCTAAATACCGAATACCAGAGAGGGCCGGGCCCACGCACGTGTGGGGGCATGGGTGCTCATATCCTAGTGGCACTCGTCTAAAGCAAGCCATCTCTTTATTAATATTATCAATCTGGTTCATCTCATATTGTTTCGTTGAAAAATCTGGTGGCCATAATATTGTCAATTGTGCAGCATGTTTGAAAGCTCAATCCATTCCCATGCTGCCTTGGGATTTATTTATTTTTCTTTTTGCAAAAGCAGAATAATTGGGGGGTATATTCCACATCTAGCTGCTAGTGTAGACTACATTATATTCACATGCAATGATACAAAACATATATGCTATATATGTTTCAAACATTCCCTAAAAAATAGTAATTTTCAAACGTTTACGGACACCTTCAGTCCTTGATCCAAAAATTTACAAGACATGAACCATCCGAGACTATCTTCAGAAAATGAGAATGAAGGGATGTGTCGTAGGAGTGCCCGTACAAAATACATCTATTTCTTCCATAAGTAATTTCGGATGAAGAAACTATATTATATAAACTTTCAAACGTTGACGAGACACCATCGGTACTGGATCAAAAATTTCAGAAGAGACGAAACATCCGAGATTATCTTCACAAAACGAAGGGATGTGTCGTAGGAGTGGTAAAACAAAATATTATCCTCCACCGGCGTTTTCTTCTCGCGAGCGAGCAATCACAGGTGGAAGAACGAGAGGCCGTGAGAGTTTTCAACGCCCGCGTACGTGCAGCCATGAGCTCCGGGCGGGCCCACCTGCCAGAGGGGATGCATGGCTGTACCGTGGCACGAGGTCACGTCAGATGACCCATTGGTCGGCCCTTTCTGCATCTTTTTCCTCCTTTTTTACTTACTTTTATCTCTCTCGTGGGGAGAAGAAAAGAAAAGGGGGAGAGGGACGGGCGGAGAAAGTGACGAAAGGAAGGAGCACCGGGCTGCAATGCAAGCATCTGTGGAGAGAGGTCAGGTCAATCCGATCCGACGCAGGTGGGTCGAAAGTGATGCTGCGGACGGGAGGAAAAGAACAGGTGTCGATCACTCATCATAGCGGTCTGAATGAAAATGTTTTGTTTTCTTTATTGGAAGATTATTAAATGAAAGTGGGAGCGCAGATAAATCCAAGGCTTACGAGATAAGACCGGAGGAAACCGGCTAGATTTTTTTTGCTCCTCCGAAAGCAAAAGGTTTCGGCGGTTTCCGCTGGTTGGTGGCGTGATTAGCGGCTTCTCTCTCTCGTTTGCTTTTTTTTTAGACAAACTTCTCTCGTTTGCTGCGAAGAGACATGCAGCCACGGCCTGATGGGCTTTTCCATCCAATTCCAATTCCTGGGGCCCACGTAGTCTTACCGGACCTGGGCCTCGTGAACGTTGGCTGCTTGCTGTGTTTTCTCACGTGACTTGAGAGGAAAACCTCAAACAAAAAAAACGTGACTTGAGAGGATTGGATGAGGCGCGCCGCGTGCGGTGGCCGACGGCGAGAAGGCGCAAGCAAGCAAGCAGCGACACGCCCTCGCACTCGCGGCGGCGGATTCGTGGACAGCATCGCCAGACAGGGGCTCGCGGCGAGGCGGCCGGCGGTCTGCGGCATCCGTCGCCCGGCGCTCCGCGTCCTCCGCGGTGCGGCGCTGCAGCAGGACGGGAGCTCTGACGCAGCGACCAACATAGTGAGTTCGGTGTGAATCATTGGCTCCAGCTAGGCATATCTCTGTCTGATGGTTATTCCTCGTCTGTCTGATGCGTATTCGGAAAAACTCTCGAGTCTAGAATCGTGACCATATGAAACCCCGAACTCTGAGTTCAATGCATAGTCCAGTCAGTGTGCCTCGATTTTGTTCTGTTCATTGGTCAAATGCCATGTTTTGCACTGGCTTGTTTTTCTACTACTCCTTCGAGAGGCACTAGCTAACTCTGTCGGTGCTCATCAGAGGAAAATTCACAGGGTGTGAATCTTGTGGCCACCGGCTAGCGGGACGGAGCCGTGGCACCTTGCGCGCGACCTGTTCGACAAATTGCCCTGGCCGAGCTGGTCTCCTCGTGCTGTGGCAATGGCGTTGCTAGGCGCCACCCTCGGCCGGCCACCATTGTCGTGTCCCTCCACCCCCAGCTCGCTGCCATTCAGGCCTAACTGCTTCCAGTTCCCTCGTCCGTGCCACACAGGTGAGCCACACCGGCGGAATGCCTCCCGGCTTCTCTCCGTGCCTTTATCCACTGGCTCAGGCCTAGCTGCCAGTGTCATGTGCTGCTTCCTCTCTGTCTTTCTGCGCGCAGGCGTGGTGGCACACCGGCGCAGAGCGTACCCAAGGATCGAGGCCACGGCGAGGCACGGCGCGCGGAAGGAGAACGCCAAGGTCAGAAACCGCCGGCTGCAGAAAAAGGTACGCTTTTGTTTTGGTCACGTTTGGGTTTCAACCACCAGCAACAACAATTTGATGCTGCTATCGTTAGCTGCTAACAAGTGTGTTCTCTACCTGTCCCTGACTTCTTTGCTCGCCTGCTACAGTACAATGGCACGGCGACCAAGCCCAGGCTGTCAGTCTTCTGCTCCAACAGGCAGCTCTACGCCATGCTCGTCGACGACCACGGCAAGAAGATCCTCTTCTACGCCAGCACCCTGCAGGAAGACATCTGCGGCGACCCTCCATGCAGCACCGTGGTAATCCAGACCATCCTCCTTCGTCGTCGGTCCAACTCGCATTGCATTTGCATCTGAAACAAAAACTGCACGGTGCATCACCTGAATCTGAGCTGTTTGTTGTCGGCGAGCAGGAGGCCTCTCGGAGGGTCGGGGAGGAGCTGGTCAAGGCGTGCAAGGAGCTGGACATCTCCGAGGTCTCGTGCTACGACCGCAACGGCTTCGCTCGAGGGGAGAAGATGATGGCGTTCGAGGATCCGGTCGCGCAGCACGGGTTCCTGCCCAGATAGCAAAATTATGAGATCCTTGGGAGGCTTGCACCAGCTGCTCAACGTAGCAGGCTATTTGGTGAAGAGTAGGAGTGTAGCCTGCAGGAAGTTCTTTGCTCTGTGAATTGCTTGATGTATGATTCAGAGCATATAGCTCGGACTACTTGGTATTTCACAGCATGTTATTAAGCTAGACAATCATCACCGAGAATCATAAAATGCTTCTCCACTGTCATTTCAAATAAACAACTCTCCAAACAAAAAATCGAGAACACACAAAGGCTTTGCAAGCTATATCAGCATACCATTTTATTATTAGAGGGGGGACAGCCAATTCAACATTCATCACTGGGACTCCTTATATTACAGAGACTCAATTTCCCAGTGACCTACATTCTTCAGATTAGTTCATCTGGTGGACCAGATAGCAGTTAAGATAGCATACTTTGCTGAAGCTGTTTCTTCTGTCCCCATCTTGTAAATTAGCCATACACTCCTGATGCATGGAGTCAATTGCAAGAAACCACCACATTTGCGGCTAGGTTTGCAGGAAACCACCAACTCGCTAATCCGTTGCAAAAAACACCGGAAAATCTGTTAACTCGTTGCAAAAAGCACTGATCGGATGATTTGGCCCATTTAATCACTTTTTGACAGGTAGGGCCAATTTGTAAGGAGCTGAGTTGGCAAAATAATTACATACACACCCCTGGATCCAAAAATAGAAAGCAATCAAGCCCTCCTGCTCTCGATCCCCTTCTCTGGATCCGATTGGGAGGAGGCTACAACCGACCGCGCCGCCCCCGCCGGCTCCTGTCGCCGCGGCCGGAAGCCCACCGCCAGCCACGCCTTTTCTCCTCCTCCACGCCATGCGTCGTCCACGATGCCGGCCAGGACCTCCGGCAGAGCTTGCGCCCCTGACCTCCGGTGAGGTGCCGTCCCTCTGCCAGCGAGCTTTTACCGCAGCAGTTCCTCCTCATGCGCGATGAACCGGACGCCCTGAGCCGCCGTGCCCTTCTCCTACCCTACGATTGCGTGCGCCGCCAGGATCCGAGTGGCCTCGACTGCCCCGGCCTCTGCGGCCAGTCCATGGCGCGGACGTCGTCGCTCCTGGGCAAGGACGAGAAGCAGCACGCCCCGTGAGCTTGTCGTTGACCTGCAGCGAGGGGCGCCATGGGAGGCTGCAGGCCGGGTCACCGGCGCAGGCGACCATGGTGGTTGGCAAACCGGGCTGTGGTTGTGTAGGATGGCGGCCGTCTTGAGGCAAGTGGCGGAGGTGGTCGTCCGATGGGGCTGCAAGGGAGGCAGGGGCGGAGGCGCTGCAGGTCGGGCGGGAGGCGACGAACTGCGGCGAGCAGCAACAAGAAGGGGATGAAGAGAGGGTGCGCGGCATGGAGGAGCTCCCTGGTAGTTGTCCATAGGGGGGTGTTGATTGCTTTTTGTTTTGGATTCCAGGGGTGTTTGTGTCAACTGTTTGCCAAGTCAGCTTCTTACTATCCTGTCCTACTTGTCAGAAAGTGATCAAATGGGCTAAATCACCCGATCAGTGCTTTTTGCAACGACTTAACAAATTTTCCGGTGTTTTTTGCGACGGATTAACGAGTTGGTGGTTTCCTACAAACCTAGCCGCAAATGTGGTGGTTTCTTGCAATTGACTCTGATGCATGACCCACTCTTGTAAATTAGCCATACTTTCCCAGTGCAACTTAGTCACCGGCCAATTCTTTGCACCAATTTATTCAGTTCAACATGCTGGATCCTGAACAAGCGCACCTGTCATGAATGACACTATTAAGTGTCAACATATCACATATGCAATGTATTAAGCAGCGAACGATGAATAAGCTTACAGTCAAGGCTCTTGCAACTCAGAAAAATAGTGATGTTCATCGTCAGGTTTGTCCCAGTTGTGCCACCTAGCAGGCTGTATGCGGTGACCAGTCTTCCTCCAAAAACAACCCTCAATAAGGTACCACTGTTAATTTTCTGAACCTCAATATGAAAAATGTACATCACTGGAAGTCTAGTGCGGGAGATTCAGGTAACCATATTATACAGGAGGGCGGGCCCACGTCAATTCAAGGGTATTCAGTTGAATACCCATTATTTATGGCAAAAGAAAACTAGGTATATGTAGTATATATACTGTGTATGTATAAGGGAAAAACGAAACTGGTACATCAAAACGTGCTAGTTAAGCAATTCAGCCCATAAACGGAGGCTAGCCACCGCCACGACTTGGCCCATCGGCCCACATCGCTGCAGGCTGTACGCACGGCACTCACACATCCATCATCGCGCAAAAAAATAGGTCCATCGATCAGACTCCGCAGGACTCGCCAGGTCTGTTGCCATCGCCTGATCTGTTGCATGCGAGCCCCTAGCCCTTTCTCTGTTCCATGCGAGCCGCCAGGTCTGTTGCCATCGCCTGATCTGTTGCATGCGAGCCCCTAGCCCTTTCTCTGTTCCATGCGAGCCGCCAGGTCTGTTGCCATCGCCTGATCGGCGATCGCGCGTGCGCACGGCGGCGCAACGAATCCATCCCTCGCTCCCTTTGGTCCTCAACTTCTGATCCCTGCAGCCCACAGCGGGCAGCAGGCATCGATCCAATTTCAAAGCCACAACCCACAGATTCATCTATCCAAGGTATGACTACTAATTAGATCGATGCATTGATCCTTCAACTTGTGAATTTGGGATCTCTCCTCTCTCATGCCGATCCTTAATCGAACTGAATCCATCCATCACTGCTGGCACGGACACAGTTTTCTTCTCGTGCTATCCAGTGTCCAGCAGGGAGCATGCTGCAGTACAGACGTACTACTACAAGTTTAAGCAAGTTGGTCTGACCACTTGTCTTTCTATTTATTTAAATCTAAACAAATTAGAGACTTGTTTGCAGTCAATTCCGAATTGTTCAGGCAAGATAATTTGCAAGGGAATACTTGAATGATTGCTTGGTCACATTCGTTTAAAGGGAATTCTTCTTGCAAGTTACGGACGAGGACATCATCACTCATTTTCAAAGCATCAAGGATCGCAAAGTTATCTTGTAATTTGTAAGCTTTCTGATCATTTGCTATTTTTCTACACTATATATCTTAGATTTTGCTACACATTGTTGAACAATTATTACTTCCATATGTTGTACAATTCCAAGTTACCACGGGTTTTTTAATGAATATAATATATTATGTGATATCTTTTATTTATTTACAACTAGTACATTATGCTACTATAATCGGTTCGCGCCAAAAGGAAGCCTGTAGGCTTCCAAAAAAAGGTTCTTAAAGTTTGAATACGGTCTCTAATTCCTAAACATCCATCAAACATGCAAAATGTTAAGCACCCAAAGTGAAAAGAAATTCCCTTCCCAGGACATGATGAGCTTTTATAACAAAGATGCGAACAGGGAATCGCCAATCATACGTAGCGAATGGGTAAACTTAGGCTGTGTTCGGCAATCGCACGCTCCTTCATCAGGGAGCGGAGCGCGCGGAGCTACCTATTGGCCGCTCCCCAAATTTCTACTGAATGCCACTCCGCTCCGCGAAGGAGTTATGGAGCGGAGGGATTCCGAACGCAGCCTTAATCAACATGGAATCTGTGAGGGATCCCCAGAACTTGTTAAAATGAAGATCGCAAGACATTTTTGTGGACTTTAACTGTCAACTCATGGGATTCTAAAAAACAGTCAATTTATGGTTCAACAACCACCAAATTAATTCCAAGAAAACCTATCACTTGCTAATAGCTCAACGGAAAATGATTGTAGTGTGCCACACTGCTTTTCTAAAAAAAAGTTATACATTATTGCTAAGTTTATGCTAACAATCCCTCCAAAACCAGCAAGGCAAGAGTTCAAATTTAAAGACTTCTGGAACTTTAAGTACTTACTTGAAGTTTGTTAAAGTAACTATGGCTGGAGCCCACAAGGTATAATCACTTGAAGTTGGTAATTTCATCAACTTCTGGGTTCTGGCAGCCACATTTATTAGTGAGCCGCACAAGGTGAGATGATACCAGTCTTGGAAATACGCACTTGTTTCTCGCCCATGCCAGAGGCAATCATATAATGACTGTGTGCACCTGGTAGTCAAGACTTAAGATGCTGAAGGGGTTGGTTTTAAAATTCAGGCCTACCGCAAATGCCACTTTTTTGTGTGTAAGCATCAAGTATGGACTCGTACATAAATACACAATAATGTAAGTGACAGCTAAACTGGGCTATGCTTAACATGCATACATACTGAAACTGGCTTTGGTGTGGCCATTGTCTATGTACCATCACCTGACTCGACTCAACTAGTCTATCAGCACAGGTATTTTGATTACCTGAACCTTAGTTGCCGACAGCCTTACACCATTGATATCAATCATCACACCTTGGAAATAAGACTAAGACAAATGTGACTAATCCATATGCTTATCTGGTGTGAAGAGAAGATAGATTGGTATGTACCATCTGGCTGGCATGGCATGCTTGTGAATTGTGATCTGAAGGATAGCCAATGACGGTAAGTAAACTACAGCTGAGGCAGAAAGGCAGTGGTCCGGCCTGTAGTCTTCTGGACCCCCTTCTCATTCATGGCACGTCTAATCTCCGTGGCCTCTGCTATCCGACCAGCAGATGTGTACATATCACTGAGCAAAATGTAGTACCCACCTTCCTCTGGGTTTAGGTTCCTTAACTCCTGCACAGCCCGCTCTGCCATGTCAATATCCCCATGAGTCCGACAAGCACCAAGTAGCACGCCCCAGATCACAGCATTGCTTGGAATTGGCATTTGCTCAATCATTTGGTATGCCTCCTCGAGTTTCCCTGCCCGACCAAGCATGTCCACCAGACACCCATAGTGTTCGACTGTGAATTCCACTTTGCCAAAGTCGCCTCGCTGCATCGCATTGAACATGGCTCGCCCCTCCTCAACACAGCCCTTGTGCGTGTACGCCATGAGCACTGCAAGAAGCGTCACCCCATCTGGCCTCACAGTGTTCCCTTCTGCCAGCAACTGATAGAACACAGCAATCGTGTTGTCCAGATCGCCATGTGATGCATATGCCGAGATCAGCGTGTTCCAAGATGCCAAGCTCCTCACCGTCATCCCATCAAACAAAGCTCGAGCTTCAGGGAGGGAACCACACTTAGCATACATGTCCATGAGTGCGTTGTGAAGTGACACCATCCATCCAAAACCAAGGGAATCAATGTGCCTCCGCACGCGCTCCCCAGTTGCAAGATCCCCGAGCGTGGTGCACGCAGACACGATACTCACCATGGTCACCTCGTCTGGCTGCATCGGCATGGCATCAAACAATGCCAGGGCCTCCTGTGGCCGGCAAGCCTTGGCATATGCTGAAATCACCGCAGTCCAAGAAACGACATCCCGGTGAGGCATCTTGTCGAACACAACACGGGCGGCATCCAAATCACTGGCTTTGAGATGCGCAGTGAGTAGCCCTGAGAACGAAACCACGTCCCGAACCGGAATTTCCTCAAACACCCTGCACGCGTCGTCGACGGCCGCCCGGCACGCGTAGGCGTGAAGCAGCGCATTGTGCACGTGCGTGTGCGCGCCGAGGCAGCCGTGCCTGATCGCCTGGGCGTGGAGGTCGGAAGGTAATCGCCGGCCCGAGGGGCAGCGAGCGCAGGACTTGAGGACGAAGGTGAAGGTGAAGGCGTCGGGCGCGGCGCCCGCGCGGCGCATCGCGGCGAAGAGCCCGATGGCGTCGCTGGGCGAGGAGGAGGCGGCGAGGCCGCGCATGAGGGTGTTGTAGAAGAAGGCGGGGTGGGAGGAGGCCGAGGTGATGAAGGGGAGGTGGGTGGAGAGCATCGCGGCTGCTTGGCGGAGGTCGCCGGCGGGGGAGACGGCGGCGAACCGGAGCAGCTTGGCGAGCGCCGCGACGGCGTCCGCGGTGGGGAGGAGGTGGCGGCGGCGCAGGAGAGCGCCGTGGAGGAGGCGGAGGTCGCGCTTCGTGGAGCACCGGGCGGAGAGCGCCACTAGGTCCCCCGGCGAGGTGGACGTTGGTGGCATCGCGGCGGCCGGCGGGCCTCGTCTCATCGTCTGGCTGCGCGTCAGACGTCCGTCCGCCGGGAGCCTGCGTGGGTGTGTTAAACTGTTCTGTTCGCTCCATGTAGAAGAGCATGGGTGTACTACAGCTGAAATTCCCCCACTCTCTGTAGCAAAGTTGAGTTAAGAGTGAAGTGTACTGTGCTAAAAAAAGAAAAGAAAAGAGTGAAGGGTACTGTACTTGTTGTTTTTCTTTCCAAAAAGAACACTCATGTCTGTTAACCAAACATAGCAGTACAAACACCCTTAATAAATACTCCCCCCTTCCCAAATACTCCCTCCGTTCCCAAATATTTATCTTTCTAGAGATTTCAACAAGTGATTACATACGAAACAAAATAAGTGAATCTACACTCTAAAATATGTCTACATACATCCGTATGTTATGTCCATTTAAAATGTCTAGAAAGACAAATATTTGGGAACGGAGGGAGTATAGGTCTTTCTAAAGATTCCAACAAATGACTAGTTAAGGAGCAAATTGAGTGAATCTACACTCCAAAATATGTCTACATACAACCGTATCTTGTAATCCATTTAAAATGTCTAAAAAACCTTATAATTAGGAACGGAGGGAGTAAAATTACTACTCCCTTTATTCACTTTTTTAAGACGTTGTAGATATTTCAGACAACGCTCAAAACAATTCAATGTCAGCTATTTGAAACGTTTTATAAAAAAAGAACGGAGGGAGTAGTACATCAAACTTCCTTGGGACCGACCTTCTTCATTCTCTCGAACGTGTAACATCGGAGACATTGTCATTGTTGAGCTTGAGCAAACTGAATTTTGGAATGATTGCTGGTGTGGAGATCTGCCCCTTATAACAATCTTCCCTGAGCTCTACGCAATATGGAACGAAACAGAGAAAACTGTTAGTCAAATGGCTGATGCTGGATATGCTCTGACCTTTAGAAGATGGCTAAACAATGGGCATACGAGGCAGTTGAATGATTTGAGAAGTTTTTCTGAAAAAGGGTTTTCCCTCGCTTTATATACAAAACAACCAACCGAACTATACATGGATAGATGCTGGGCGGAAGCAGCACAGTCACGCCCAAAAGAAATGACAGAAAAAGAACAAAGAAACAAATGCCGACAACGGCGGATCAACAAAAACGAAGAAGCCTCGCGACCACTGCGCCCACCAGAATCTTCCACTAGGCTTCAAGACTCCGGAGCGCCGGCACCTATCAACACCTTCAAGAAGGATCGCGACGATGGCGACGCTGCTGCCAAGGGTTTCCCCCGGTACACGACGAGGCGAAAGGAAGGGTAGCCCCCGACGCCCTCCCGGAAGGTCAGGTGGCGCCCACAGGCGTCACCGCGCCGGTGTCGGACACGCCGACAGGGGTTTCCCCCGATCCCAACCCGCACCTCGGGAGCTCCGGATCCAGCCACCAGACCAACCACTACCCTGCGCCAACGCGGACATAAGGCCCCCACGCCGTCTCACCACGGCACCGCGAAGTGAGGACAGCGCGACGAAGAATCAGAGCCGGGACTAGGGCATCGGCATCGTCGGCACGCGGGAGGGCCCCACCTCCACCGTCCGCGACGGTAGCCGTCCAGACGCAATAGCAGGAGCACACTAGGCCCGTGGGCCCATAGGCCCGGCCGAGCCCTCGTGGGCCCGTAAAGCTCCCGCCTTCGCGCTGCTGCCGGCACGCTGTCGACGCCGACGCCCCACATCTGAGCCGCTCCTCCTCACCGCGCCGCAGACAACGAGGCCACGCCGGGGAGCCGGCCCGCTAGGACCTAGATGGGGCCCGCCGGGCCCAGATCTGGGCCGGGGTCGCGACAACGGCCACCCAGCACCACCACGCCGCCCCGCCGCCAAGGAGCGGCGCCGACACCACGCCTGCCGCCGCCGCAGGGTCGCCGGACCGCAGCCACGCCGAGCTGCACCGCCGCCGCCTCCCTGCCCCGGGAAGGGAGCACGCGCGCGCGGGAAAGGGAAGGCCCGCCGCCGCCGGAACCACCCGGGCCAGCGCCAGCGACCGCCGGCGGCGGCGAGAGGAAAAAGGGGAGGATGGGGCCTGCGGAAGAGGGGCACGAGCTCCGCCCCGGCCACCTCCCGGGGAGGCGGCGCGAGGCGGGTCTGGACGAGGGAGAGGGGAGGGGGGAAGGGGGTGGTGGTGGGGCGCGGGGCCGGCGGCGGCGGGAGGTGGGGAGGGGGAACCCTAGTCGCCTAGTCGCGGGACCACAATCATTTGAGAAGTTTTCTTAGTACAATAAGCTGAGCCAAGATGAGGATGCCCCTAGATGGAAATGGAACAAAACTGCCTTTTTTTAGTGAAAACTATTTATTATCATTTTTATCTTATGCTGGTCCTGACAGGTCTTTTAAACATCCATGAAAAGCTAAAGTACCACTAAAAATTAAGATATGGTTGTGGCTTATTTTGGCACGATGCCATTGCAACAAAAGATCACATGGTAAAAAGGAAGTGGACTCATTTTGCCAGGGAAAATGAATCTATTTTGCATCTGTTCTTTAGGCGTTATACGGCGTAATATGCTTGAAGTACTGCCAGTAAATGTTTGGGGGCAAAATCTAGACCTGGTTGCTTTACACAATATGTTTGGTGGACTCCTAATTTCATTCCTGGAAGTAGGAATCTACCATACATATGTTTAGCTACAATATGTTGGGCAATAGGGAAGCTCAGGAACAGAGCTTGTTTTGAGTTCAAGATGATTAGGTCATTTGCCGAATTTATCTATTATGCTTGCTCCTTTTATGAATTATTGTGCAGGTCCTCGAACTGAAGATGAACGGGGGAACTATGCTTGGGAGCAACTGCTCTTCAACGAGAGGCGCCGGGGCCGCATAATGACGGCAATGGAGAGGTTGGGGTTCATCTTATGCTAACAAATGACGAGGCACCTACAAAATAATGAATCGAAGGCAACGGAGAGGATGCTGAGGTGACAGAAGAAAACTGAAAGCATGTCTGATTGATGGCGATTTTTGAAGGTGAGAAGGCAAAATGGATTATGTGTTTTGTTGTGGCATGCTCGAGTTTATCCGTCTCGGGCTTTGTGGTTGCTGGGGTGGGGTCTTCCCTATGTAATATGTATTGTTTGTTTCTATGGACAAAGATCCCGTGACATGACGTACATGGCCATTGGATAAAAATGCACAGCCAGAACAACCACTGATTTTTGGGTGAAAAGATCAGATTTATTATAAAGATTCACCGGAAGTACAAAACATCTCAAACATAATAAATATTACATTGAAGTCCATGGACCAACGAACGACCATTGCCGCCATCCAGAACGAGCCACTGTCGTCGCTCCCAGACAAGAGCCGGCCTGACCTTGTCGGTGACAGTTGGAAAGTCTTCGTGCACGTGCCCCTAAGGACAAGCGTCCCGGAGCCGCAATTATCGCCGTTGAAATCCTTGAATCGATCTGAAGAATTTGACACCATATATCGCCGTTGCATACACACGGCGAGAAACCCTATAACCTTGCCGCCTCGAGGAGCTGGCAGGAATCTACGTCCGGAGCTCCGTTTAACCCATCCCAGCGAACGAATTTGAGGAGTATCGGAGCCCGGAAGACTGACTCGAAGAAGAGGCGCCACCATCTGTCCAAACGCTACCCCTGCGAGAACTAAAATCCTACCTATCTACTAGCCGGAGACAAGGCACCAGAAATCCCCTCCCCGCCACCGGCCACCGGAGCGGCAGGCGGAGGGGAGGCGAATCCACGGGCTCGCCGGTGAAGATCGAGGGGAGGAAGGCTTTCTCTAGTCACTTTGTTTGAGGGGAAAGAAAAGCAATCTAGTCTATTGGCACGGTTATGCTTATGCATTGTACCATGGGTACTGTTTACTTTCATCCACCCATCTATTCTCAATGGGACGGTCAAAAAGAAGGGGCCTGTCACAATATTTTTACATCGGTGCCCATGGCAAGTTATTATTATTATTATTATTATTATTATTATTATTATTATTTGCGAAAGGTGCCCATGGCAAGTTCCTGTCCGTAAATTATCACTGGGCATGTTGACAACTACTACTTGTACAAGTTAATATTATTTTTATGCTATGGTATGTTTGTAAACATCAGATATATAGTACGGAAAAACTAGGACGTCGATAACAACCGACCGTTCGGTCTGGGAGCACCCCAGACCGAACGTTTCGTTCGGGATGGAAGGGGAATCGATCGAACAATTTGTTCGGGAGGAGAACGCCCCAGCCCGAACCCCCCACCCACCGGGCCTTACAGTCCTTTTTCCTGTGAAAAGAAAAACAAAAAATAAAGCCCGTGTATGACTAGTAAAAAGCCCAGTTTTTCTGTGACTAATAAACACTGGTCTTTTGCATGACAAAATTGCCATGGACTTTTGCCATTCTATGAAAGAAATTGCCACGTTCAAGTTTATGTTTTAAAAAATGGTACAAAAAAAGAATAATTCATGGCAACCTGCATCTCTACAGTACAAAAAGATGCCATCACTACGAAGTTTACAGAAAAAGGAAAAAAGTTATGTTCGTACATGTAAAAATTGTTTTGAAAGAACAAACTTATTCCTTGTACTATTAATGAACTAATGAACTAAAAAAATGTTCTGGAACTAATAAGTCATGGCAACTAAAAATTGTTTTTTCCATGTACTATTAATGTACTAATGATATCGTACATGTAATCCCCATGGCAAAACAAATATCAAAGAATCAAAACTTTTTGCCATGGAAAAAACAATTTTGAAAGAACAAACTTGTCGTGTTCTCAAACTAATGGTCATGACAAACATTCTTTGGATGGACATGGCAAAAAGACAAAATGAACCATGGCAAAAATGCATTTAGTTGCCATGAAAAAAATACATTTATAAACAATACTGATTTTAGTTGCCATGGCAAGTTTGCCATGTTTTTGAACATCTTAGGTTGCCATGTTTTTGAACATCATTAGTTTGTCATGTTTCTGGATATTTTAAAATGCCATGGCAAATTTGCCATATTTTTTAACATCTACAAAGTTTGCCATATTTTTAAACATCTATAACTTTGCCATGGCAAGTTTGCATGTTTTTGAACATGTTAATTAAAGAAGTTTGCCATGGCATAAAATGGAGTAAAATTTGCCATGGCAAAAAAGGTTTAAATTAAAAAATGTCATGGTTACACAACTATATTTAAGATGCTACATAGTAAAATTTGCCATAATATTTAAATTAAAATTGCCATGGCAACTTAAAATAACATTTGCAATGGCAACTTAAACTAAAATTTACCATGTGAAATAAAAGTATTCTTGCCATGGCGAAAGTGAAGTAAAAATTTGCCATGACAAAAAATGGACTAATTTTACCATGGGAAAAATGGAGTAATTTTGCCATGGAATAAATTAAAAAATGTCATGGCTATACAAGTAAACTACCGTGCTATGTAAATTTGCCGTCATATTTAAAACAAAATTACCATGCTCTTTAAAATAAATTTGCCATGGCAACATAAAGTAAAATTTGCCGTGTGAATAAAAGTATTTTTGCCATGGCAACTTAAAGTAAAATTTGCCATGGCAACATAAACTAAAATTTGCCGTGTGAATAAAAGTATTTTTGCCATGGCAAAAATGGAGTAAAATTTGCCAAACAAGGGCATGACAGAGGCTGTGGATGTTCTTAACATTCAGAAAAATAAATTAAAAAATAAAATCTGTAACCAATGCCACCGCTTGAATTAATTTGTAAAATACATAGACTGTAAAATGTTGTGAAATCATTGACATGATTCTTAGAGACAAAAAAACTGTATGCCAATAATTTCAGGCATTCATGCATGGGTGGTTGGTAATTGTAGGCATTCACGTACAGGATGGTTCGGAAGCATTTAGAGGGAAGCATTTCACCTTCAAAACCTATTTCCTGACGCTGCACGGTCCCGATCCAGAGGAGCAGCGCCTCACGCACCCGAGCCTCGTGCAGCTCGTCTCCCTTGAGCTCGCACCCGAGTTTCGTGCAGCCTTCCGCGCGCGGCCCTCCGAGCTCGCTGCCTGCCATCGACTGGACCTAGCCAAGCACCGCGCCCGCCGCCCCCTGTGATGTATACCTACTTTCGAGCAATTCATAGTGAAAACCATAATCTGAGAAAATTCATAGTAAAAGTGAATATCAATTTCCCATGGCCGGAAAAAATTCATAGCAAAAAAATGAGGCAAATTTGCCATGGCAACTATTTACTAAAACAAAAGATGGTAGCTAAAAATTGTTGATGCCAAAAAATTGATGACAATTTGCTATGTTGCGACACAAGTACAAAATGCAGCAGCAACCAAACTAGTCAATCAAAAAATACAAAAATCAAACATACTTTTAAACCATGGTGACAGATTCACGTTTACACAAAAGTTACCATGGCAATAAAGATGAATTTGCCATCATTTATGGACATCGTTTATGAACACGGACAGAGATAAAATTGTCGTGATGGTGTGCAACTATTACAAAGATTTCTAAAAAATTGCCGTGATGATGTGTGAACTCGGTACTCATAGCAACTTAGTCCAATCACCAAAGCAAAACACTGCATATGATCTAGAGGGAAAACAGAAGCAATCACAAAATACGGAGATAGCATGCATACCACAGGAGCAGCCGCAACTTCTGTTCGCTCGACTGTGTGGGAATCAGAAGACGAAGCCGCCAACCTCTCAAGATCATGTCCGAGCAGCAGCTCCTCCTCTAGCACGCCGCCTACGCGAGCACTATCAGCTCCTCCGGTGGAGGGCACTGGCCCATTGACTGCAGTCAACTGTCGATGCATGAAACCACGACAGACCCGGCGCGTCATGCTTGTGCGAGGCAAAAACGGTGGAGATGGAGCTCCGGGACGGAATCCGCGATGTAGCCGGCCGTCGCGAGCAGCGCCGCGCGCACCTGCAACCCCGCCATGGCTGTCGCTTGTTAGATCGCCGCCGGAACCGAAGGAGACTCCTCTCGCACGGCGACCAAGGGGATCGCCGCCGGAGCCGAAGGGGGCTCCTCTCGCAACGGCAACGATGGGGATCACCGCCGGCGCCGCAGATGCAGTGCATGAGCTCCTCCTCTCCTCGCATAGCGACGAAGGGGAACGCCGCCGGCCATTACGCGCAACCGCGGTGACCCCTCCAAGGCTACCGCCTGTCGGACCCAGCTCGGCTGCCTCCACCGCTGGCATCAGGGCCAGCATCGCCGGAGAACCGCCTGGGATGGAGAGAGGAATGATTCGGACGCGGGTTGTGTGTGGGGAAGGAAGAGGATAAGGGAGGGGATAGCGACGGGAGTGAGAAGAAGGTGAGTGGTGCGTGTGGGTCGTTTGCGACGATTTCTGTTTTCCCCGAACGATGTTGCTCGCTGACATGGCTCGGGTCCACTGCTTTAAGATCTGTAATCAAATCCAGCGGTGGAAAGGACATTCGGACCCAAATTCTAAAATACTGTGCGTTCGGGAGTTATTGATTCCGAAAAACTTTGAAAATCACAAAGTCTAGAAAAACCTAGCCTACAAGAGCTCCCCGAGTCTTGGAACTGCCCGTCTCATGTACTTACTCCACCAGTGCAGTGCAGTGTGCTAAGCGTAGCCCACCTGGTGATCACACACTTAGCCAAGGATAATCCGTGTGAAGCCAAGCCGCCGGTCCTCCTCCTACCAGCCAGCTAGCAACAACACATGCCACAAAAGCCAAACGCGTAGCCGCAGGCCGCAGCAACACACACAGACACAAACACACACACTCTCTCTGTGTGTGTGCCCCAGTCTCCCCGCAGCTAGGCCAACAAGATCTTAGCTCCCAACGGGCCCTCCCCGTCCCCGAGATCCCCCGGAGCCGCCGCCGCCGCCGCCGCGACCTCAAAAAAATGCCGGCGCCGATCGGGGGCCGGCGCCGGCTGTGAGGCTGCGATATGGCGCGGTCCAGGCCTAGGTTCTGGCTCGTGGCGGGCTGCGTCGCCCTGCTGCTCTGGGCCTCCGTCGCGCAGCTCGTCGCCGTCGGCCGCCTCCTCGCCCTCTTCGGCCTCGCCGGCGGCGCGCCCGGCCCCTCGCCGCCGCCTTGCTCGCCCCCGCCCCCGCCCCCGCCCCCAAGTGCGTGCCTTTCCGTCTTATTTTTGTTGTTACTACTGGCTAGTAAATTTTATCGATTAGTGTCTACGAGGAAATAAGTGATAAAGTTATTCATCAACTTTGAAATGATACATGTAAGAGCGAGTGCATTTTGGTGATCACCCTTTCCCAAATTCGTACCAATTTTCCTGCCAAAGAATACCAATTTGTGAAATTAGAGGGGCCGCTGCTGAAAGCTTAGCTGCCTTTAGTGAGAAACAAAATGGTTCGCTCTGGAAGGCATGAATTTTTTTGTCAAGATGTTACTATTTCAGTCAATCACCACCAACAGTAATTGCGACTTTTTCTCCAGGAATCTACAAAAGCAATGGTTATCTGAAGATATCCTGCAATGGGGGTCTTAATCAGATGCGTTCAGAGGTACGTTGTCTTTTCTTACTTCGGCACTTCAATCCTAGCTTTCCCATTCTAACACTTCCTGTTGTTTTGTATCTCTGTTATACAAGATATGCGACATGGTGGCAGTGGCACGTTTGCTAAACCTCACGATGGTTGTTCCAGAACTTGACAAGAGATCATTCTGGGCTGATCAGAGGTGCATTCCATTTTCTTGAAGAGGTGCTCTATGTGTTAACCAGGTTGATATCTTAAGCGACTAGTGTTCTGTATGCTTTTCAGCAATTTTGGCGACATATTTGATGTGAGGCATTTCATTACCTCATTAAGAGATGAAGTGCGCATTGTCAAACGGCTGCCAAAGAGGTTTAGTCCAACAGATTCGAGCACTACACTTGACATGTCACCTGTGAGTTGGTCAGATGAGAAATATTACTTGCACCAGGTTTGTCAACTTATCTGGGATCCACTCTTGCTTTCACGGTACATGCATTACTATGTGCTCTTCATAGTCTCTCACTTGTGCAGATCTCACCACTCTTCAGCAAATATAAAGTCATCCACTTTAACAAGACAGATGCTCGGTTAGCAAATAATGGCATCAGTACTGAGCTTCAACTTGTTAGATGCCGTGTTAATTTTCATGCTCTGAAGTTTACCCCTCAAATTGAGGCACTGGGGAATAAATTGGTACAGAAACTTCGAGACAAGGGATCATTTGTGGCATTGCATTTACGATATGAGATGGACATGCTGGCATTTTCTGGTTGCAATCATGGCCTTAATCCTGAAGAAGCTGAGGAACTCAAAAGAATGAGGTACAATTTTCGCTGTACAGACTTTCACCTAACATCAATAAATACAGAGCAGCCTTTTGGATATTGAATCAAGTAATTCCTCACAGAAGAAGGATAATGATTACTTTATTGATTCTTGACTTATGTACAAATACTAGCAATGGTGACATAGATGTTGTATATACTAGTTTGTTCCTGTGGTCCTGCATACGTTCTCAAGTTTTTATTGCTTATGTTTAGAGCCGGATGCAGTGTAACATCAGTCTCAACAAATGGCGCTTTTTCATACATAGTTTCCCATTTCATGATGGATTCATGTCAATGGAATAGAAATTCAATTGCTCATCTGTTTTTATCATAGTCAAATTGTATAAGTGCCATCTTATCTTGGTCTTGCTGTTTTTCTTGAGCTGAAAACTGATGCACAAACTTTGAATCACCAGAATCCTACTTTTTTTCTATCAATCAGATATGCATATCCATGGTGGAGAGATAAAGAAATTGATTCGAAAACCAAGAGATCAGAAGGACTATGCCCACTTACGCCTGAGGAGACGTCACTGGTTTTGAAAGCACTGGGCTTTGAAAAGGATACTCTCATATACATTGCTGCTGGTGAAATTTACGGGGGAGAAAAGAGATTGAAACCATTACGAGCTGCTTTTCCAAAACTTGTAAGTGTGCCCAACACTTTGTCAATTACATTGGCTTGTTCATTTTCGTGGCAATAACTATGGGGTGCAATCCTGACTATTCAATTGCAAGTGAGATTTTGCTCGTTTCTGCCAGCACTGCTTGCAGTTTCTGACCTTTCATGCCATGTGTCCAAAGTATGATACTCCCCCTGTATGGACCAAACCTGCTAATATAAGCAATACCAATTATCTTTCAGGTAAGAAAAGAGATGCTGCTAGATTCAGAACCTCTGCGCCAGTTTCAAAACCACTCTTCTCAGATGGCTGCACTCGATTTCATTGTATCCACTGCTAGTGATGTTTTCCTTCCTACTTTTGATGGTAACATGGCGAAACTTGTTGAAGGCCACAGAAGGTATCTATACAGCAAGATTTCATCTTATAAAAACAATCAAATAGCTTTTCAAGATATAGTGTGTACATATAGCCATCATCTGCAACAAGATTCGTACTAGTTTACTCTTTATAAAAATAAGCAAATAGTATCATCTAGTCATAATTATCTGGTTGAATTTCTATCTTCAGGTTCCTGGGTTTCCGAAAAAGCGTGTTGCCAGACCGTCGGAAACTAGTTGAACTTATAGACCTGTACAACAACAAGACAATTTCCTGGGAGAATTTTACATTTTCTGTCCAAGAAGTTCATAGAGGCCGTGTGGTCCAACCGTCCTGTCGTCGGAAACTCGAAAACAAGCCGAAGGAGGAGGATTACTTCTACGCTAACCCCCACGAGTGCCTGGCCAATTCAAGCCTGTGCAGTGGAAGCAAGGATACAGTCACTGTAAGGTGAGCACATTTGCAGCCTCGCCTGTGCAAGTTACTGTTTGTGATGATCCGCGGACTGAAGCCGGCAAGCAGGCAGAGTCCCCGATGATCGTTTAACCGATGTTGGCAGTGTTCTGTTGTATAGCCCAGGTTTTTCTTCTTCTTTCTATTCTGCAATCCATTCATTTATTTTGAAGCTTGCCAAAATAGGGAGGAGGCTTTGTGTAAATTTTTGTTCGTCGTTTGCGCTATTGTTCACTGTTGATTAAATTCATGATTATATCGGAAGGGATATGCAATTGCCACGGTGAACAACCGAGAGACATTTTGGTTTCATTAAGTGTTGTTATTTTTCCTAAACTCCTCATTTCCATCCATTATCCATGTGAAGCTTTCTCTACCTATCCCAGCCAAAAAAATATACTGTATATAGAAAATAAATGAAACTAAGCCACACTAAGCTACAAGATCAGCGGCTGGATTTCAGGCGGCCGGCGCCACCGCGCCGGCTCCCGAGCCTTGTCCTCCTCTCGTCGGAGAGCTGCCTGGCGAAGCCGGCGAGCGCGTCGGCGTTGTTCCCGGCCCCCTTTACCTCCTCGTACCTCCCGGTCTCGACGTTCACCCTGGACACCCTCTGCGCCAGCATCCGCTCGCCGATCCTGAGGAGCTCCGCCATGTTCTCGGGCGTGGCGGCGTCCACCGTGGCCGCCGGGCCGTGGAGCGAGTTGTCCTGGATGCGGAGGTAGTTGGCGTCGCTGTGCAGCGACTGGAAGAGCACGGCGGCGTGGATGTCGACGAGGTCGGAGCTGGCGGCCATGAAGATGTCGATGATGGGCGCCATGCCCTTGTTGCGCAGCCAGCTGATGATGCCCCACTGGG
Source organism: Triticum aestivum (assembly GCF_018294505.1). Classification (NCBI taxonomy): domain Eukaryota; kingdom Viridiplantae; phylum Streptophyta; class Magnoliopsida; order Poales; family Poaceae; genus Triticum; species Triticum aestivum. The sequence continues at coordinate 455,945,934 of NC_057805.1, read as the reverse complement.
AGCACTGCTTCGCCGTGTACAGCCCCTGGTCGGACGTCGAGCCGGTCCCGACGGACAGCACCAGGAACTTGCCGCAGTCCGACGGCTCCACCGGGTACAGCTCCTCCCTGTCCTTGCCCATCATCTTCTTGGTGATCTGCGTCATCGCCACCATCGTCTGCATTTCTCACGGCTCAGTTCATCAGTGTGCTCGGGTCGGGCAAGCGTGTCTGAACATCTGACCGACGGACAGAGGCTTGATTCGTTACCGGATTGTTGGCGGCGACGCCGCCGTCGATGAGGTTGTACTCGCGCTCCTTGCCGTTGCCGTCGTGGGTGTGGAAGTGGTGCGCGGGGAGGTAGGTCGGAGCGGCGGAGGTGCCGATGCACACGTCGGCGAGTCGCGCGTTCTTCAGGGGCATGCTCTTGGCCTGCACGCACGCACGCGTGATCCATCACATTTTTAGCCCCATGTCTGTCTGATCCATGATCCAAGGATGGATCTATCTGATCATCACATTAGTTCTCTTATACATATAAAATTGGCATACGTCGTATGTGGAGAAGATGATGGGCTGGAGAAGCTTGACGTCGAAGGTGGGGATGACCACGTCGGTGAGCGCGTCGGACAGCCTCGTCTCGCCGAGCATGCTCCTGATCTTCCCGTGCAGGTACTTGCCGTTGTACCTCGGCCGCCTCAGCGACGCGGTCACCGCGGCCAGCGCGCACCTCCTGGCACAACTCAATGCAATACATACATCAATCACCAGTTCAGCTCGCACGATCCATGTCCATGAGATGAGATCGTTCGCGCTCTCACCTTTGCGGGAAGATGTAGGGGCCATTGTCGAGGTAGAAGCGGTTGACGTCCCTGGCGGCGAAGAGCGGGCAGCCGTCCTTGCCGGGCGCGGTGATCATGGCGGTGATGAGGCCGCCGGTGCTGGTGCCGGCGATGCAGTCGAAGTAGTCGGCCAGGCGCGCGCCCGGCCCGTCCAGCTCCTGCAGCTTGGCCTCGAGGAAGGCGAGGATGGTGCCCGGGATGATGCCGCGGATGCCGCCCCCGTCGATGGTCAGCACCGTCACCCGCTGCCCCGGCGCCACCGGCTGGCCCACCACGCTGCCCGCCATCGCCCTCGTGCTGCACGACTCGCAGGGTCGCCGGCCCCAGTAGCTTGCCATCGATTGAACCCGGCGGCCACGCGTCCGATCGATCAGCCGCCGACGCAAACCAACGTACGACACCTCGGCCGAAAATCAAGAGGAAGACGACGAGATCGGTCGCCGCACGAGAGGGTAGGCAGATCGATGGCGGTAATTGGTGGGTTTGCTAGCGGCGAGCGAGTGGCTGCTATGGCTTGTGCCGTAGCGCGCGCTGGTCTATTTTTGGAGTGAGAGAGGGCACAGTAAACAGTTGCGGGTGTGGTTAACTGAAGACATGCAGACATGCAGTGGAAGAAGAAGGAAGCGGTCGGTATTGTGTCGTGGCGCAGACAGTGCGAGAGCGCGTTCACTCTGACCAAACTGAAGACGCCCCAAGGCCCAAGCTGAGTTCTTCCTTTTTGCGGGGGGAAGAGAGATTTCATTACTCAAGGAGGCTTCTCAGCCTTACACAAGTTCACAATAGAATCCGGACCCGAAAACAGCCAGACCGCTGTCCGAGATGTGCCGCGGCCGTACGCGGTGAGCTCGTGACTAACTTTATTCTGCAAACGACTAATATGAGTAAAAGAAATCTCCCTCGAGTCATCTGCCATCATCCGTCGGATCTCCTCAACAAGTACGCGATGCTGCGACCGGTTCTCCGAGGGTGCTGTAATCATCGACACGGATTCTGCACAGTCTAGTTCCACCATGATCGGCAAATTTGTCCCGTGCAGGGCCAACGCTAGGCCCTCTCTACATACTGCTAGCTCCGCGTGAAGACCATTGTCGCATGCATGCAACTCCCTACACGCTGTATATAGAATTTCACCTCTCTCGTCCCGCAGAAGCATGCCTCCTCCTGCTGCACCAGTAGCCTGTACGTAACCACCATCACAATTGAGCTTCGTCCATCCTCGAGCGTCCAAGGTCTCTCATACCGCTGCACATGTACCTTTTGAGTGGTGCGCTCTCCCTCATGCAGCACCATCTTCCCTTTCTCCATATCAGCTTGAGGGAATTGTTGTATACACAGTAGCGAATTAATGTATCCGAGAAGGAATCTGCGGGATGCTTCTGTTGGCGGTGGCACCTTGTCATGGGTGATCTTGTTGCGGATATACCACACCCGCCACATGATCATAAGAACCACCATGCGCGCCGTCTTCGTCAGAGGGTCCAGGAGTGTGAAGAGCCACTTCGGTCCGTTGTTGCAGATGGACTCCACCTTTGGTATTTGCCAATCTTGCACCATGGCGTGCCACCGTTCCTTGGCGAGTGGGCACCTGCACAGCGCGTGGAAGCCGTCCTCTCGTTCCACACCACACAGGGGACAAACATCAGTAAGTTCGAGGTGGAGGGAAAATGTGTTTGCCCATGTGGCGAGGGAGTTTGAAACAATTCTCCATGCGAACACACGTATCTTAGGAAGAGCATGGCACCCCCATATGATCTTCCAGATGGCGTGACGACCATCCGATGCCCTGCTCGTGGCGGTTGCCAATGGACGCTCGCGCTCGTCCATGGCTAAGCGATAGGCGGAGCGAACAGTGAAGATACCGTTCCTCTCCGGCGCCCATGCGATGATGTCGTCGGTGACACGCGGCGATGTGCAGATGCGTGTGATGGTATCGATGTCAGCGGGAAGAAAGTGGCGTCGAAGCAGGTCCATGCGCCACGCGTCGGACTCGTCCAGGAGCTCCGCCACTCTCCAGAGGCGGCATGTTCCTTGCTGAGTGATGGGTTGGTGCGATGGCTCACTAGGGAGCCAGCGATCCCGCCAAATACGAATACTCTGACCATCTTCGGCACGCCACACGATGCCCTTCTTCAAGAGCTCAAGACCATACTGGATGGCCTGCCATGCCCAAGCTGAGTTCACTGCAAACTGTTCTATGCATCGCTCATGACGAAGCATAAGTAAAGGCCCGGCTCGAGATCTTGCCCGGGCTGTTTTTCTCTTCTCGTTCGCTAGCTAGCTCGCCGTAGAGTTTTGTTTTTTTTCTTGTTTCTGTCTATTGGTTGGACTGGTCCGGTTTTCATCGGATTTAATCTTTCTTTTCTTTTATGTGTTTTTCTATGCTGTTCTTATCAGTTTTTTTCTTTCTTTATGTGTTTCTTTACAATTTCCATGGTTTTCTTTTGGTTTCCATTGATTTTCTTTTATTTTCTTTTTGTATGTTTCTTTACCATTTTCGTCATTTTTTCTTTTTCTGTGTTTCTCTTTGCAGTTTTCAATGTTGTTTTATTCTTTCATTTTCTATGCGTTTTATCTAATGTTTTCATGCCCCTCAACTTTTAAAATGTTTTCATCGATTTTCTTCAGTTTTTGTTAGTTTTTTTATTTCTTTTTTGTATGGTTTCCTTTCCCCTTTTTCTTTTTTCCTTATTTAATACATGTCTATTTTTTCAATACAAATTATACATTTTTCATATATATCTACTTTTTTACATATTGAACATTTTTTAAGTATATGTTTGGTTGTGTGCTTTTATTCATGTACACTGTACTTATATATATATATATATATATATATATATATATATATATATATATATATATTTATACACACACACATATGAAACATCTTTCTGTACACGTTGAACAGTTTTCAAACATGATTAACATGTTGTAAAATATATGTTTTGACGTATACACTGTACATTTTTTGTATACATAAAGTACATTATATGCTTTTCATGACTATTTTTCATGCATATTGTACATTTTTTGTAAACATCTGAAACATTGTTTTTATACACAGTTAGCTTTAAAATACATAATCAACTTTTTTCAACTATATGTTTTGTTGTGTACTTTTTCATACACATTATACATTTTTTGTATACAGCAAGGATACATTTTTTACATTCAGCTGGTTTTACATTTAAATCGGAAACGCTCCTTCGCGAGCGAGCGTCGCGAGACCTCTTTTCCTCACGCTATCGAAAGACGAGGACAGATGGGTAAAGTGAGTTACCTCCCAATTTGTAATATTTAATACGAATCATGTCTTATTTGTGCCAGATCATACAAATGTGTAAAGTGAGTTATTTTTTATGCGTTTGGATGCCACCTCCAAATTGAGATCTTACACTTTAGAGTATAGAAGGAAATTGCTGGCAATTTAGGTTGGCTGAACATTCTTTGCCAAGGTATAGTAAATACCTTATTAACTTCTATTTATGCTTGGATACAGCTCCTAATTGTTGTACCTTACTGTACATCACTACATAGATACTCCCCCTGTCCGAAAATATTTGTCATCAAAATGAATAAAAAATGTATCTAAAACTAAACTACATCTAGATACATCCCCTTTTATCAATTTTGATGACAAGTATTTCCAAACGGAGGGAGTATATGTTTTCTTAGTAATGATAAATTTTAGAATAAACAAAAGAAATACATTTTTTATGGGAACATGAATATATATATGGTCAAAATTGTTTACTCATCAGACCAGGTAACATCCTGCGTACCGATGTTGTGGACCAGACCCAGGGCGCCCCACACCGCCGGCGAGGCGTCTACAACGTTGTTGGCGCATGGCTCCTCGTAGTTGTGCTCGGCGTCACAACCCTTGACGAAGTCGCACTCGTCCACCACCTTTGCGCTCACTGAGCTGCCACCATTTCCGGTAATCTTGATGGTGCGGCCGCAGCGGGACATGCCGTTGAACCAGCCGGTGGAGAGGGTGACGACCATCGTCGTGGTACGCGTTGTCGCACTCGGACGGAAGACCTCCGTCCTTGCCCTTCTCGAAGCTATTGAGTGTCAGAACGGCCGGCGTGGTCGCGGAGACCGGCGGCGAGCAGAGGAACTGCACGTACTGCCTGCCGTCGACGCAGCAGTCCGGGCTGTTGCTCATCTCGCAGTTGCCGGACCTGCCCGGGAGGTAGCCACTGGGCTGGCACCCGGCGGCGTCGAAGCCCGCGCGCCGAACCAGGCATGACGCGGTGTGGCAGGCCAAGAGCGCGGCCAGGAGGAAGACGGCCATGGCGGGTCGAGCTCCCGTAGTCGCCATCTTGTTGTTGGCACCTAAAAGAACACTTTGATTCAAGGCTTGATTAATCGTGTTTCTTTCGGCTTGATCGCAATGGAATTAGAGGTGCGTAGGCGAGCATATACGAGCGGCCGAAGCCACGCGGAGCCTGGAAACCTCCGCGGGCATAAGCAGCAACTCGATCACAACGGAAGCAGAGTCGATCCCAAATTCACATTGATACTTACACCGGCCGTGTTTTCTTTGCCAGTTTGCCCCTTGAAAATAGTATATGCCATATCTGGATACCTGCGATAGATTTCATCATTAACGGCTGCAAAATTCTCCTAGGGAAACTCAAATAGGTCCATACCTTCTGCCTTAAAGCGAACTAAATGAGCTGCAAATGGTTCCATCCCGAAACACAAAATGGGCCCTTAAATGGCATTTCACAACAGCCCCAAATGGCACCCCAGACCAAGTCATGGGATCATTTCCCCCTCTGTAGTTTCTCTCTCTCAAAAAAGAAAAAAAAAAGAAAAGAAAAACCATCTGTAGGCTTTTTTTTTCGAGGAACCGGCAGGAGCACTGCCTTTTCATTTCAGACGAAAAAGAGGGTTTATGTACAAAGATGACAGGTTTTTCCGGGCAAACCTGACGAAACCCTTATAAGAACCGTTGTGGTATGCTAAGTGAACCAAATCACCCAATGCCGGTCGCCACTTGTGCCCTGCCAAAGGCGCAAGCCCGCATTCTTATGTCGTCGAGCGCAATGGCCGCCACCTCTAGGTGAGTGAGGCGGGTGCCGATGAATATCCGGCGGTTGCGCTCCTTCCAGATATTCCAAATGGTGTAGAGGAAGTGACCGCTACGCCGGCGTCTTTCGTCCTTGGACAGGGGACAGATGAGCCGATCCCACCAGTCGGAGACTCCCATGGGAGGCGGAATTGTCATCATGTTCGTCGGCGCCTCCCCGGTCCATGCCTGAACATGCGACCAAACCGCAATCGCAAATGGGCAGTCCTTGCAGAGGTGAGTTGCCGTCTCCGGTGCTCCCAGACACAGCGGGCATGTAGGATCGTGCGGCCATCCGCGAATAGCGAGCATGTCGGCCGTGAGGATCTTTCCATGGAGCACCAGCCAGGAAAAGTGCTTGCATTTGGGTTCCGCGTGTGCCTCCCAAATCTTCGTCGGCGAGAACCTGGGAAAGGAGCCAGAGAATTGGGCTGTATATGCCGAAGCCGCGGAGTAGATTCCATTTGTAGTCCAACGCCAGGAGATGGAGTCCTCCCTGTCCGTAGACAGAGTAACCTGGGAGGTCAGAGATGCTATCGAGATGAATTCCTGCAGGTGTATGGGGGACTGAAGGCGGGCGACTGATCTGATCCAGTTATCCTCATGCAACTCCTTGTACACTGTTCTCTGCTTTCTTGTGGCGATTTTGTATAATCCGGGAGCAAGCATCCTAAGGGGACCCTTTCCGGTCCAGTCATCATGCCAGAACAGAGCTTTGTGGCCGTTACCCAGCACGATGGAGGTCGAAGCTCTGAATAGCGCCATATCCGAGTTGTCGCATGGTAGGGCAGAGCCCACCCACTGACGGCCAGGGTCGGTCCACATTAGCCATGGCCAGCGTAAGCGGAGAGCCCGACCAAATCTCTCTAGGTCTATGATTCCCAACCCACCTAGGGCCTTTGGCCTGCACACAGTCTTCCAGTTTACCAGGGAGTGCCCTCCGGTCGCATTCTCGGAATTTAGGCTCTCCGGGTCTGTGATTCACACCGTCTTCTGTAGGCTTTAGTAGTACTACACTATAGCAGTGAAACAATTAGGCTCCAAATGGCCGGATATTGCCTTTGGAGCCGAGCTCCATGGAGCTCGGTTTTGAAAAATTCAAAATTCATCAAATTTCACATTTTCCGCGTTTCAAAAAATTCTGATGCGAGCTCCATGGAGGCATAACACACATGTGTGTAAATTTCCAGGGCAAAATACATTGAAATGAAGGCTGTGCAAAAAAGACAAATCTGGGGCATTTTAACACATGATACTATTCATCTTCCCAGGCCATGAATTTGTTTTTTTTGTACAGGTCGCATTTCAACGTATTTCATCATGAAATTTTACATATATACACATATTGTTTACTTGCACAAATTTTTTCAGACTTTTTTGAAATCAAAAAGTTTGAATTTTGAATTTTTCAAAAAAGGCCTCCATGAAGGCCGAGAGCCAAATGGCCTTCATTATCAGCCAAGATGGTTCAACAAGGAAGGTTGCTATGAAGATTCTCTGCAATAAACAATCAAACTGACATATATACATCAAAGACTTCCTCTCTCTATCAGACATACGTACAAATTAAACTCTAAAGCTCACAAGCTTATGCTAGTACATACCAGACGATATCAGTGGCGAAGCCAGGGCCTGCCCCCTAAGGCCAACTCCAACGCGCTATCCCAAATGAAAGCGGGTCTTGTCCTTTTTGTCCGTTTAGGTCGGTTGAGCGGACGAGTGTGTCTGGTTTTGACCGGAGTGGTCCGTACGCCAACACGGCCGACACATCCCTAATTTGTGGATGAAAAACAAAACTAAATCCAAATAAAAACGAAAAATAGATAAACTTAATAGTTCAATCGTTGCCCAAAGTCCAGTTACATTAATAATAACTTAAAATAAAACATTAAAAGAAGAAAACTGCGACGGCCATCGGATCCGCATCTAAGCGTCGTGGTTGTCCTCCTCGTCCTCGTTGGTGAGGTCAACGTACTCCGGTGCCTGCGCCCAGGGAAATGCTTGCTAGTAGGCAGCCAGAGCCGCCGCTTGCGGCCACATTGAGGGCCTACTGCTGCGCCGGCTACTGCGCATGCTCTGCCTCCTTTGTGTGCTCGCGCCGCTCCTCCTCCTCGTCGCGCTCCACCTCCATTAGCTGCTCCGCGAATGCCCGCTCCTTGGCCAGCGCCCGCGCCTCCCACTCCAGGACGTGCTGGCGTTACTCCTCCTCCATCACGCCCAGCGAAATAGGCGGGCACGAGACGTAGATGGGTGCAGTGATGTCCACTGGTAGGTGTTTTGCATGCCGGGTGCGGGCGGTGATGACGGCGGCATGAAGGCCTCCACGTTGGCCACGCCGGTAGCGCTTTCGGCCAACGCCTGGGCGAGGCCAGGTCACCGCGCCTCCTCCTGTGCTGCAGACTCCTCATATTGCCGCCGATTGGCTGATGACCTACAAGTATAGTGGAGTGTGACAGTCTTCGAGAAAAGTATTTCAACCCAAATTTATTGATTTGACACAAGGGAGCCAAAGAATATTTAGAAGTTTTTGAAGGAAATATGCCCTAGAGGCAATAATAAAGTTGTTATTTATATTTCCTTATATCATGATAAATGTTTATTATTCATGCTAGAATTGTATTAACCGAAAACTTAGTACATGTGTGAATACATAGACAAACAGAGTGTCACTAGTATGCCTCTACTTGACTAGCTCGTTGAATCAAAGATGGTTAAGTTTCCTAGCCATAGACATGAGTTGTCATTTGATTAACGGGATCACATCATTAGAGAATGATGTGATTGACTTGACCCATTCCGTTAGCTTAGCACTTGATCGTTTAGTATATTGCTATTGCTTTCTTCATGACTTATACATGTTCCTATGACTATGAGATTATGCAACTCCCGAATACCGGAGGAACACCTTGTGTGCTATCAAACGTCACAACGTAACTGGGTGATTATAAAGATGCTCTACAAGTGTCTCCGAAGGTGTTTGTTGGGTTGGCATATATCGAGATTAGGATTTGTCACTCCGAGTATCGGAGAGGTATCTCTGGGCCCTCTCGGTAATGCACATCACTATAAGCCTTGCAAGCAATGTAACTAATGAGTTAGTTGCGGGATGATGTATTACGGAACGAGTAAAGAGACTTGCCGGTAACGAGATTGAACTAGGTATTGAGATACCGACGATCGAATCTCGGGCAAGTAACATACCGATGACAAAGGGAACAACGTATGTTGTTATGCGGTTCGACCGATAAAGATCTTCGTAGAATATGTGGGAGCCAATATGAGCATCCAGGTTCCGCTATTGGTTATTGACCGGAAATGTGTCTCGGTCATGTCTACATAGTTCTCGAACCCGTAGGGTCCGCACGCTTAACATTCGGTGACGATCGGTATTATGAGTTTATGTGTTTTGATGTACCGAAGGTAGTTCGGAGTCTCGGATGAGATCGGGGACATGACGAGGAGTCTCGAAATGGTCGAGACGTAAAGATCGATATATTGGACGACTATATTCGGACATCGGAAAGGTTCCGAGTGATTCGGGTATTTTTCGGAGTACCGGGAGAGTTACGGGAATACGGGAGTACATATGGGCCTTAGTGGGCTTTAAGGGAAAAAGAGGAGAAGCCACGAGGGCTGGCCGCGCGCCCCCATGGGCCTAGTCCGAATTGGACTAGGGGAGTGGCTGCGCCCCCTCTTTCCTTCTCCTCCCCCTCTCCTTCCTTCCCCCTCCTAGTAGGACTAGGAAAGAAGGAATCCTACTCCTACTAGGAGGAGGATTCCTCCCCCCTTTGGCGCGCATAGAGAGGCCGGCCGGCCTCCCCTTGCTCCTTTATATACGGGGGCAGGGGGCACCCCATAGACACACAAGTTGATTGTTCCAAGCCGTGTGCGGTGCCCCCCTCCACCATAATCCACCTCGGTCATATCGTTGCGGTGCTTAGGCGAAGCCCTGCGTCGGTAGCAACGTCATCATCGTCATCACGCCGTCGTGCTAACAGAACTCTCCCATGAAGCTCTGCTAGATCAGAGTTCGCGGGACACATCGAGCTGAACGTGTGCTGAACTCGGAGGTGCCGTACGTTCGGTCTTTGGATCGGTCGGATCGTGAAGACGTACGACTACATCAACCGCGTTGTCATAACGCTTCCGCTTTCGGTCTACGAGGGTACGTGGACAACACTCTCCCCTCTCGTTGCTATGCATCACCATGACCTTGCGTGTGTGTAGGATTTTTTTGAAATTACTACGTTCCCCAACAGTTTTAGCAGTTGAGTTGTCAATTTAACCACATCGGGAGAGATAACTTTCCTGCAACAATGTATTAGTAGCACAGTAATATGACAACAATGATAACATAATAATAGTAACAACAATAGTAACAAGTTTACAAAGTAGTACAACAATAAGAATGGCGTAAGCATGGAGTAAGCGATGGGGTTGCTTGGATGAGATTCAGTATGCAGCAGTCACTGTTGGAAATATGCCCTAGAGGCAATAATAAAATAGTTATTATTATATTTCCTTATTCATGATAATTGTCTATTGTTCATGCTATAATTGTATTATCTGGAAACCATAATACATGTGTGAATACATAGACCAAAACATGTCCCTAGTCAGCCTCTAGTTGACTAGCTCGTTGATCAATAGATGGTTATGGTTTCCTGACCATGGACATTGGATGTCGTTGATAACGGGATCACATCATTAGGAGAATGATGTGATGGACAAGACTGATGACCCACAAGTGTAGGGGATCTATCGTAGTCCTTCCGATAAGTAAAAGTGTCGAACCCAATGAGGAGCAGAAGGAAATGATAAGCGGTTTTCAGCAAGGTATTCTCTACAAGCACTGAAATTATAGGTAACATATAGTTTTGTGATAAGGTAATTTGTAACGGGTAACAAGTAAGAATTGTAAATAAAGTGCAGCAAGATGGCCAATACTTTTAGTAACAAAGGACAAGCCTGGACAAACTCTTATATAGAGAAAAGCGCCCCCGAGGACACATGGGAATTATCGTCAAGCTAGTTTTCATCACGTTCATATGATTCACGTTCGGTACTTTGATAATTTGATATGTGGGTGGACCGGTGCTTGGGTGTTGTCCTTACTTGGAAAAGCATCCCACTTATGATTAACTCCTATTGCAAGCATCCGCAACTACAAAAGAAGTATTAAGGTAAACCTAACCATAGCATGAAAAATATGGATCCAAATCAGCCCCTTACGAAGCAACGCATAAACTAGGGTTTAAGCTTCTGTCACTCTAGCAACCCATCATCTACTTATTACTTCCCAATTCCTTCCTCTAGCCCCAAACAATGGTGAAGTGTCATGTAGTCGACGTTCACATGACACCACTAGAGGAGAGACAACATACATCTCATCAAAATATCGAACGAATACCAAATTCACATGACTACTAATAGCAAGACTTCTCCCATGTCCTCAGGAACAAACGTAACTACTCACAAAGCATATTCATGTTCATAATCAGAGGGGTATTAATATGCATAATGGATCTGAACATATGATCTTCCACCAAGTAAACAACCTAGCATCAACTACAAGGAGTAATCAACACTACTAGCAACCTACAGGTACCAATCCCAGGCTATGAGACAAAGATTCTATACAAGAGATAAACTAGGGTTTGAGAGGAGATGGTGCTGGTGAAGATGTTGATGAAGATTGACCCCCTCCCGATGAGAGGATCGTTGGTGATGACGATGGCGATGATTTCCCCCTCCCGGAGGGAAGTGTCCCCGGCAGAACAGCTCCGCCAGAGCCCTAGATTGGTTCCGCCTCGTGGCGGTGGAGTTTCGTCCTGTAAGCTTGCTTATGATTTTTTCTCGGACGAAATACTTCATATAGCAGAAGATGGGCACCGGAGGGCCACCAGGGGGCCCACAAGACAGGGGGGCGCGCCCAGTGGGGTAGGGCACCCCCACCCTCCTGCCTAGGGTGTGGGCCCCCTCTGGTATTTTCTTCGCTCAGTATTTTTTATTATTTCCAAAAATAACTTCCGTGGAGTTTCAGGACTTTTGGAGTTGTGCAGAATAGGTCTCTAATATTTGCTCCTTTTCCAGCCCAGAATTCCAGCTGCCGGCATTCTCCCTCTTTATGTAAACCTTATAAAATAAGAGAGAATAGGCATAAGTATTGTGACATAATGTGTAATAACAGCCCATAATGCAATAAATATCAATATAAAAGCATGATGCAAAATGGACGTATCAACTCCCCCAAGCTTAGACCTCGCTTGTCCTCAAGCGGAAGCCGATAATGTAAATATGTCCACATGTTTAGAGATAGAGGTGTCGATAAAATAAAATACGGACATGAGGGCATCATGATCATTCTTAAAACAACAACATATATGGATATTGTCATATGATTTCTTATGCTCAAGTAATAATCTATTCACATTGTCAAGTATGAATCAGAAACTTCATTGAGAACTAACAAACTATAATCTCAGTCATTGAAGCAATTGAAATTTATCATAACATCGGAAAGAGTCAATATAAAAGCTTTTCAGCAAGTCCACATACTCAACTATGATCTAGTCTTTCACAATTGCTAACACTCATGCAATACTTGTGGTTACAGAGTTTTAATCAGACACAGAGAAATATAGGGGCTTATAGTTTCGCCTCTCAACCTTTTACCTCAAGGGTAATGTCAACAATAATAGCTCATGCTAACTTACATCCAATTAGATATATGTATCAGGATCTTTCCAACACACTGTGCTTGCCAAAGGATAAAATGTAAAAAGGAAAGGTGAAAATCACCATGACTCTTGCATAAGGTAGAAAATAAAAGTAAAAGATAGGCCCTTCGCAGAGGGAAGCAGAGGTTGTCACACACTTTCATGGTTGGATGCACAAAATCTTAATGCAAAAGAACGTCACTTTATATTGCCACTTGTGATATGGACCTTTATTATGAAGTCCGTCGCTTTTATTTCTTCCACATCACAAGATCGTATAAAGCTTATTTTCTCCACACTAATAAATCATACATATTTAGAGAGCAATTTTTATTGCTTGCACCGATGACAACTTACTTGAAGGATCTTACTCAATCCATAGGTAGATATGGTGGACTCTCATGGCAAAACTGGGTTTAAGGGTATTTCGAAAGCACAAGTAGTATCTCTACTTGGTGCAAAGAATTGTCTAGCATGAGGGGGAAAGGAAAAATCAACATGTTGGATGATCCATGACAATATACTTTATCTCAGATATAAGAAAACATGACCCATTACGTTGTCTTCCTTGTCCAACATCAACTCTTTAGCATGTCATATTTTAATGAGTGCTCACAATCATAAAAGATGTCCAAGATAGTATACTTATATGTGAAACCTCTCTTTCTTTATTACTTCCTATTAATTGCAACGATGACCAAAACTATGTTTGTCAACTCTCAACAACTTTTAATCATCATACTCTCTTTATGTGAAGTCATTACTCTCCATAAGATCAATATGATCTCTTTATTTCTTTTTATTCTTTCTTTTTCTTTTATTACCTCAAGATCATAGCAAGATAATCAAGCCCTTGATTCAACACTAATCTTTATTATATAGCTCACGGACTCGATTACATAAAGGGATCATAAGGCAAAACTCAAAACTAAATCATACTAAAATTTTATTCTACTAGATCAAGATATTACTAAAAGGATCGAACTAAGAAAAACGGTAAAGATAGGAGTGTGATGGTGATACGATACCGGGGCACCTCCCCCAAGCTTGGCAGTTGCCAAGGGGAGTGCCCATACCCATGTGATTATATCTCTTTTGCTGGTGAAGGAGATGGAGGTGATGATGGATAGTCGCACATCAAGCGTAAGAGGTCCTCCAACTTACGGATAATGCCCTTGAGTGCGATGATATTCTCCTTCAACAAAATATTTTCACGTGTGAGATACTTGTTTTGTATATGAGCTAACTCAATCATCTTGAAAGCTTCGATCTCAGTTGGGGTAAGAAGATTGTGATCAAGTTGAAGGATGTCTTCTGCTGCCGGAGCTTGGTCCTCCGTGGCCTTCTTGATCCCTTCATCCTTGTTGATTTCCATGGGTTCTTCCCTCTTCAGCTCTATCTTCATTAGCCAAGCATCGTTGTCACCATTGTTGGAGGAGGGGGACGACATGATGCCTGGCCTTGACAACCCTGACAGAAAACAGCTCGAAACAAGAACAAATGATATTTGCGTGATACAGGAGTCAAAACCTTCGGGAGATTATATAATGAATTTTTACCGACCAAAATATGTATCGTGCAAGAAAACGGAGTCCGGAGAGCGCACGAGGTGCCCACGAGGCAGGGGGCGCGCCCGGGGGGTAGGGCGCGCCTCCCACCCTCGTGGAAGCCTCGTGTCCTTCCCGGATTGCTTCTTATTTTCCTATTTTTCTAAATATTCCAAAACAGAGAAAAAATTGCCATTAGAACTGTTTTGGAGTCGGTTTACTTACCATACCACATACCTATTCCTTTTCGGAGTCTGAAACATTCTGAAAGTGTCTCTTATGTATTCCTCCGGTGTTACAGTTTCAATAACATTAGTTTCAACATTTATAGGGTTACCTGAGATATAATGTTTAATTCTTTGACCGTTCACCACCTTCGGATTTGTGCCTTCAAAATTGTTGATTTTTATGGCACCGGAACGATAGACCTCCTCGATAACGTAAGGACCTTCCCATTTAGAGAGAAGTTTTCCTGCAAAAAATCTTAAACAAGAGTTGTATAACAATACATAATCAACTACATAAACTCACGCTTTTGTATCCTTTTGTCATGCCATCTTTTAACTTTTTTTTTAAACAACTTGGCATTCTCATAGGCTTGGGTTCTCCATTCATCAAGTGAGCTAATGTCAAATAGCCTCTTCTCACCGGCAAGTTTGAAATCATAACTGAGCTCTTTAATATCCCAATATGCCTTATGTTCTAGCTCGAGAGGTAAGTGACATGCTTTTCCATAAACCATTTTATACGGAGACATACCCATATGATTTTTATATGCAGTTCTATAGGCCCATAATGCATCATCAAGTTTCTTGGACCAATTCTTTCTGGATCTATTAACAGTCTTTTGCAAAATTAATTTGAGCTCTCTATTACTCAATTCTACTTGACCACTAGACTGTGGGTGATAAGGAGATGAAATTCTATGATTAACATCATACTTAGCAAGCATTTTACGAAAAGCACCATGAATAAAATGTGAACCACCATCAGTCATTAAATATCTAGGGACTCCAAACCTCGGAAAAATAACTTCCTTAAGCATCTTAATAGAGGTGTTGTGATCAGCACTACAGTTGGAATAGCTTCTACCCACTTAGTAACGTAATCAACATCAACTAAAATATGTGTATACCCATTAGAGGAAGGAAAAGGTCCCATATATTCAAAGCCCCAAACGTCAAATGGTTCAATAACATGTGAATAATCTATAGGCATTTCTTGACGTCTACTAATGTTACCAATTCTTTGACATTCATCACAAGATAAGACAAACTTACGAGCATCCTTGAAGAGAGTAGGCCAATAAAAACCGGATTGCAATACCTTATGTGCAGTTCTATCTCCAGCGTGGTGCCCTCCATAAGCCTCGGAGTGACACTTGCATAAGATCTGTTCCTGTTCATGCTCAGGTACACAACGCCTAATAAAACCATCTACTCCTTCTTATAAAGATGTGGGTCATCCCAGAAGTAATGTCTTAAATCATAGAAAAACTTTTTCTTTTGTTGATATGTGAAACTAGGTGGTATAAATTTAGCAACAATGTAATTAGCATAATCAGCATACCATGGAGCAGTACGAGAAGCATTTATGACATTTAATTGTTCGTCAGGAAAGCTATCATCAATAGGTAGTGGGTCATCAAGAACATTTTCTAACCTAGACAAGTTATCTGCAACGGGGTTCTCAGCTCCCTTTCTATCAATAATATGTAAATAAAATTCTTGTAGCAAGAGAACCCATCTAATAAGTATAGGTTTAGCATCTTTCTTTCCATAAGATATTTAATAGCAGCATGATCAGTGTGAATAGTTACTTTAGAATCAACAATATAAGGTCTGAACTTATCACAAGCAAATACAACTGCTAAGAATTCCTTTTCAGTAGTGGCATAATTTCTCTGGGCATTGTCTAGAGTTTTACTACCATATTGAATAACATTTAATTTCTTATCAACTCTTTGCCCTAGAACAACACCTACAGCATAATCGCTAGCATCACACATAATTTCAAAGGGTAAATTCCAATCAGGTGGCTGAACAATAGGTGCAGAGATTAATGCTTTCTTAAGTATTTCAAATGCTTCTACACAATCATCATCAAAGACAAATGGTATATCTTTTTGTAATAGATTAGTCAGAGGCCGAGAAATTTTTGAGAAGTCCTTAATGAACCTCCTATAAAAACCGGCATGACCAAGGAAACTTCTTATACCTTTGATGTCCTTGGGACATGGCATCTTTTCAATAGCATCAACTTTAGCTTTATCCACTTCAATACCTCTTTCAGAAATTTTATGCCCCAAGACGGTTAATGAAGGCATTGTCTTGGGGCATAAAATTTCTGAAAGAGGTATTGAAGCGGATAAAGCTAAAGTTGATGTTATTGAAAAGATGCCATGTCCCAAGGACATCAAAGGTATAAGAAGTTTCCTTGGTCATGCCGGTTTTTATAGGAGGTTCATTAAGGACTTCTCAAAAATTTCTTGGCCTCTGACTAATCTATTATAAAAAGATATACCATTTGTCTTTGATGATGATTGTGTAGAAGCATTTGAAATACTTAAGAAAGCATTAATCTCTGCACCTATTGTTCAGCCACCTGGTTGGAATTTACCCTTTGAAATTATGTGTGATGCTAGCGATTATGCTGTAGGTGCTGTTCTAGGGCAAAGAGTTGATAAGAAATTAAATGTTATTCAATATGGTAGTAAAACTCTAGACAATGCCTAGAGAAATTATGCCACTACTGAAAAGGAATTCTTAGCAGTTGTATTTGCTTGTGATAAGTTCAGACCTTATATTATTGATTCTAAAGTAACTATTCACACTGATCATGCTGCTATTAAATATCTTATGGAAAAGAAAGATGCTAAATCTAGACTTATTAGATGGGTTCTCTTGCTACAAGAATTTGATTTACATATTATTGATAGAAAGGGAGCTGAGAACCCCGTTGCAGATAACTTGTCTAGGTTAGAAAATGTTCTTGATGACCCACTACCTATTGATGATAGCTTTCTTAACGAACAACTAAATGTCATAAATGCTTCTCGTACTGCTCCATGGTATGCTGATTATGCTAATTACATTGTTGCTAAATTTATACCACCTAGTTTCACATACCAGCAAAAGAATTTTTTTCCCTATGATTTAAGACATTACTTCTGGGATGACCCACATCTTTATAAAGAAGGAGTAGATGGTGTTATTAGGAGTTGTGTACCTGAGCATGAACAGGAACAGATCTTACGCAAGTGTCACTCCGAGGCTTATGGAGGGCACCACGCTGGAGATAGAACTGCACATAAGGTATTGCAATCCGATTTTTATTGGCCTACTCTCTTCAAGGATGCTCGTAAGTTTGTCTTATCTTGTGACGAATGTCAAAGAATTGGTAACATTAGTAGACGTCAAGAAATGCCTATGAATTATTCACTTGTTATTGAACCATTTGACGTTTGGGGCTTTGAATATATGGGACCTTTTCCTTCCTCTAATGGGTATACACATATTTTAGTTGCTGTTGATTATGTTACTAAGTGGGTAGAAGCTATTCCAACTAGTAGTGCTGATCACAACACCTTTATTAAGATGCTTAAGGAAGTTATTTTTTCGAGGGTTGGAGTCCCTAGATATTTAATGACTGATGGTGATTCACATTTTGTTCATGGTGCTTTTCATAAAATGCTTGCTAAGTATGATGTTAATCATAGAATTGCATCTCCTTATCACCCACAGTCTAGTGGTCAATAGAATTGAGTAATAGAGAGCTCAAATTAATTTTGCAAAAGATTGCCAATAGATCCAGAAAGAATTGGTCCAAGAAACTTGATGATGCATTATGGGCCTATAGAACTGCATATAAAAATCCTATGGGTATGTCTCCGTATAAAATGGTTTATGGAAAAGCATGTCACTTACCTCTCGAGCTATAACATAAGGCATATTGGGCCATTAAAGAGCTCAATTATGATTTCAAACTTGTCGGTGAGAAGAGGTTATTTGACATTAGCTCACTTGATGAATGGAGAACCCAAGCCTATGAGAATGCCAAGTTGTCTAAAGAAAAAGTTAAAAGATGGCATGACAAAAGGATACAAAAGCGTGAGTTTAATGTAGGTGATTATGTGTTGCTATACAACTCTCGTTTAAGATTTTTTGCAGGAAAACTTCTCTCTAAATGGGAAGGTCCTTACGTTATTGAGGAGGTCTATCATTCCGGTGCCATAAAAATCAATAACTTCGAAGGCACAAATCCGAAGGTGGTGAACGGTCAAAGAATTAAACATTATATCTCAGGTAACCCTATAAATGTTGAAACTAATGTTATTGAAACCGTAACACCGGAGGAATACATAAGAGACACTTTCCAGAACGTTTCAGACTCCGAAAAGGAATAGGTATGTGGTACGGTTAAGTAAACCGACTCCAAAACAATTCTAATGGCAAATTTTCGTCGTTTTGGAATATTTAGAAAAATAGGAAAATAAGAAGCAGTCCGGGAAGGACACGAGGCTTCCACGAGGGTGGGAGGCGCGCCCTACTCCCCTGGGCGCGCCCCCCTACTTCGTGGGCACCTCGTGTGCTCTCAGGACTCCGTTTTCTTGCACAATACTTCTTTCGGTCGGTAAAAATTCATTTTATAATCTCCCGAAGGTTTTGACTCATGTATCATGCAAATATCCTTTGTTTTCGTTTCGAGCTGTTTTTCTGACAGATCTAGATCACCATGACATCTCCAAGCGCCCCCAAGGACAAGTTCTTCGAGAAGGTCATCAACCCCTACCTCGCGGAGGTGCTGCAACACCCTCAAACCATTGAGATGCATGATGGGTTGCTGCACATCCGCGATGTTGAGGGACCAAGGAGGACCGGAAGCGTGGAGACGAGGCTTGAAGCAATGGAACAACAAGTTTTCAAGTGCCAGGGGATGGTGGAACGCGGACTCAACGCCAACCATATGATGATCACGGAGTTCACCAACAATCACAAGCTGGATGCCAAGAACATTGGGGAGACCATCTTCAAGCTTCATGAGAAGATCGAGCACCTCCAAGCCCAAACCTATGACCTGCAAAACCAAAACTGTGAGTATGAATATAGATTCAAGAGGATGAGTTTGGCTGCAGATTTGAGGATTCCGGAGACTCGGTCATCCTTCTATGATGGTGAGCCTATGCCTTGGAAGATGGACGACAAGCCCAGATCATCAACAACTTCACCATCTTCTTCACCAGCAAAAGAGATATAATCACATGGGTATGGGCACTCCCCTTGGCAACTGCCAAGCTTGGGGGAGGTGCCCCGGTATCGTATCACCATCACACTCCTATCTTTGCCGTTTTTCTTAGTTCGATCCTTTTAGTAATATCTTGATCTAGTAGAATAAAATTTTAGTATGATTTAGTTTTGAGTTTTGCCTTATGATCCCTTTATGTAATCGAGTCCGTGAGCTATATAATAAAGATTAGTGTTGAGTCAAGGGCTTGATTATCTTGCTATGATCTTGAGGGAATAAAAGAAAAAGAAAGAATAAAAAGAAATAAAGAGATCATATTGATCTTATGGAGAGTAATGACTTCACATAAAGAGAGTATGATGATTAAAAGCTGTTGAGAGTTGACAAACATAGTTTTGGTCATCGTTGCAATTAATAGGAAGTAATAAAGAAAGAGAGGTTTCACAGATAAATATACTATCTTGGACATCTTTTATGATTGTGAGCACTCATTGAAATATGACATGCTAAAGAGTTGATGTTGGACAAGGAAGACAACGTAATGGGTCATGTTTTCTTATATATGAGATAAAGTATATTGTCATGGATCATCCAACATGTTGAGTTTGCCTTTCCCCCTCATGCTAGCCAATTCTTTGCACCAAGTAGAGATACTACTTGTGCTTCCGAAATACCCTTAAACCCAGTTTTGCCATGAGAGTCCACCATATCTACCTATGGATTGAGTAAGATCCTTCAAGTAAGTTGTCATCGGTGCAAGCAATAAAAATTGCTCTCTAAATATGTATGATTTATTAGTGTGGAGAAAATAAGCTTTATACGATCTTGTGATGTGGAAGAAATAAAAGCGACGGACTTCATAATAAAGGTCCATATCACAAGTCGCAATATAAAGTGACGTTCTTTTGCATTAAGATTTTCTGCATCCAACCATGAAAGCGCGTGACAACCTCTGCTTCCCTCTGCGAAGGGCCTATCTTTTACTTTTATTTTCTACCTTATGCAAGAGTCATGGTGATTTTCACCTTTCCTGTTTACATTTTATCCTTTGGCAAGCACAGTGTGTTGGAAAGATCCTGATATATATATATATATATATATATATATATATATAATTGGATGTAAGTTAGCATGAGCTATTATTGTTGACATTACCCTTGAGGTAAAAGGTTGGGAGGCGAAACTATAAGCCCATATCTTTCTCTGTGTCCGATTAAAACTCCGTAACCACAAGTATTGCGTGAGTGTTAGCAATTGTGAAAGACTAAATGATAGTTGAGTATGTGGACTTGCTGAAAAGCTCTTATATTGACTCTTTCCGATGTTATGATAAATTGCAATTGCTTCAATGACTGAGACTATAGTTTGTTAGTTCTCAATGAAGTTTCTGATTCATACTTGACATTGTGAATAGATTATTACTTGAGCATAAGAAATCATATGACAATATCCATATATGTTTCTGGTTTAAGAATGATCATGATGCCCTCATGTCCGTATTTTATTTTATCGACACCTCTATCTCTAAACATGTGGACATATTTATCGTTATCGGCTTTCGCTTGAGGACAAGCGAGGTCTAGGCTTGGGGGAGTTGATACGTCCATTTTGCATCATGCTTTTATATTGATATTTATTGCATAATGGGCTGTTATTACACATTATGTCACAATACTTATGCCTATTCTCTCTTATTTTACAAGGTTTACATAAAGAGGGAGCATGCCGGCAGTTGGAATTCTGGGCTGGAAAAGGAGCAAATATTAGAGACCTATTCTGCACAACTCCAAAAGTCCTGAAACTCCACGGACGTTATTTTTGGAAATAATAAAAAATACTGAGCGAAGAAAATACCAGAGGGGGCCCACACCCTGGCCACGAGGGTGGGGGGCGCGCCCTACCCCCCTGCCTCGTGGGCCCCTGGTGGCCCTCTGGTGCCCATCTTCTGCTATATGAAGTCTTTCGTCCGAGAAAAAAAATAATAAGCAAGCTTACGGGACATAACTCCTCCGCCACGAGGCGGAACCTTGGCGGAACCAATCTAGGGCTCTGGCGGAGCTGTTCTGCCGGGGACACTTCCCTCCGGGAGGGGGAAATCATCGCCATCATCATCAGCAACGATCCTCTCATCGGGAGGGGGTCAATCTTCATCAACATCTTCACCAGCACCATCTCCTCTCAAACCCTAGTTTATCTCTTGTATCCAATCTTTGTCTCATAGCCTGGGATTGGTACCTGTAGGTTGCTAGTAGTGTTGATTAGTCCTTGTAGTTGATGCTAGTTGGTTTACTTGGTGGAAGATCATATGTTCAGATCCATTATGCATATTAATACCCCTCTGATTATGAACATGAATATGCTTTGTGAGTAGTTACGTTTGTTCCTGAGGACATGGGAGAAGTCTTGCTATTAGTAGTCATGTGAATTTGGTATTCGTTCGACATTTTGATGAGATGTATGTTGTCTCTCCTCTGGTGGTGTCATGCGAACGTCGACTACATGACACTTCACCATTGTTTGGGCCTAGAGGAAGGCATTGGGAAGTAATAAGTAGATGATGGGTTGCTAGAGTGACAGAAGCTTAAACCCTAGTTTATGCGTTGCTTCGTAAGGGGCTGATTTGGATCCATATGTTTCATGCTATGGTTAGGTTTACCTTAATACTGCTTTTGTAGTTGCGGATGCTTGCAATAGGAGTTAATCATGAGTGGGATGCTTGTCCAAGTAAGGACAACACCCAAGCACCGGTCCACCCACATATCAAATTATCAAAGTACCGAACGCGAATCATATGAACGTGATGAAAACTAGCTTGACGATAATTTCCATGTGTCCTCCGGAGCGCTTTTCTCTATATAAGAGTTTGTCCAGGCTTGTACTTTGTTACAAAAAGGATTGGGCCATCTTGCTGCACTTTATTTACACTTTTTACTTGTTACCCGTTACAAATTACCTTATCACAAAACTATCTGTTACCTATAATTTCAGTGCTTGTAGAGAATACCTTGCTGAAAACCGCTTATCAGTTCCTTCAGCTCCTCGTTGGGTTCGACACTCTTACTTATTGAAAGGACTACGATAGATCCCCTACACTTGTGGGTCATCACACTGCACTAATCTTCGGTCGTGGGAAACCTCTTTTTTCTCTAACAGGTTATTGCGGTCGGTTGTTTCATCTGAGTTTTAGCAACCTTAGCTTGGATTTAACTATGCTCTGCCATTTTTTTATTCGTATACCGTGTTGGGTTGCTGGTCGAGACGATATTTGTCCTAAGTGGACAATCGAGATGTTAGGTGCATGGGTGTGGTGTCGTTACACGTTTTGGCCTCAGTGTCAGCCGGTGGTGGTTGTGTGGGCCCCTTGGAAGCTATTATTCCACATTGAAGCCGTAAAGTAGTTGCTACAATGCTCACATGCATCAGTCAATGAAGCTCTCGCTCGCTTAGCTCGGCTCCCTGCTCCGCTCGCTCTGTTTATTTTCTCTTCTCGCTCTAGTTCAAGCTTAAAAAGAACCAGCTATCTTATTTTCTATTCGAAGTTTAGTGAATCAAAAGAATTTCACGTATTTTTAAAAATAGGTTTTGAAAATATTTGAGTTTAAAAAAATACGAAATTTATAAAATGTTCACAGTTTTAAAAATATTCATGGATTTCAAACAATCATGAATTTTAAAGTGGTTCACAAATATTAGAATGTTTATCACATTTTAAAAAATGATTGTGAATACTAAAACAAGCTCATAGTTTTTAAAAATGTTCACAACTTTTAATGAATATTCAAGAATTAAAATGCAAAAAGAAGAAGAAGAAACAAACAGAAAAAGATAAAAGCAAGAAAAACCAAAAAACCACTACTAAAACATGTAAAAACACATACAAGAAAAAGACCAGACAATACCTTCTCAAAACAGCAAAAATCGACCGACTAGGAACACACTCCCTTACAAGTTGGGCCCATTGCACCCGCATAGGGCAAATTGGACAATCTTGACTTGTGGACGAAATCGTTTCACAAAATGAACTGCCTTGAAAAAAATTCACTCAGCTGACCGTTTTGAGTGGCGCCTGACACGGAGGCGCCACACCCTACGGTGCAGCGCCCAGCTTGCGGGCGTTGCAATTCTGGCCAGCGTGGCAGCCCCGGGGCCTGCACCGAGCAGTGCAGCGCCTCAGAGCTAGGCGGCACACATGTAATGTGCAGCGCCTAGCCCGTAGGCGTTGCACTGT
The DNA here is from genome assembly GCF_018294505.1 of Triticum aestivum. Taxonomy (NCBI): domain Eukaryota; kingdom Viridiplantae; phylum Streptophyta; class Magnoliopsida; order Poales; family Poaceae; genus Triticum; species Triticum aestivum. The sequence goes on along the minus strand of NC_057805.1, from coordinate 455,922,296 downwards.
GACTTAGATGAAGCCCGCTTGCCCTCCCCACCCCACCCCATCCATTCAGTTACAAGCAGCGGCGGCTGTGGCTGCCTCCTCTCCCCCTCTCAATCCTCTCTCCTAAATCCTTCAGATCTGATGATTTGGTCTGTGGATTTCTTCACCAATCCATCCTAGAAGGTACTCTCCTCCGATCCCCTTCTTTCTATCCATATAATGTATCTTATTTTGAAGATTTATGGAACCTTTGTTTGATTAGATTAGAATGTTGCATGTATATAGATTTGTGGAACCCTTGTTTGATTAGATTAGAATGTTGCATGCATATAGATTTGTAGATGATATTTTATTATTTTGTAACCCTAGTTTAGTTTATTTGTATTGAAAAGATATGCTTTGGATATATATGTTGAGATGTTAGTTGTATTGAAAAGATATTCGTATTGAATCTTGCATAAAGTAGGCCTAGTTTAGTTTATTTCTATTGAAAAGATATTCGTATTGACAAGAATGCTTTGGATACATATGTTGATATGTTATTTACATGAAACCATTATAGAACATTATATTGTTTTCGATACATATATTAGGAAGTATAGGGAGTAAGCAAACGTATGTTACTTGTTTGAAATTTGTAGGATGGTTTGGCTTCTCGATGATCACTGGGACCATCAACACCGGGTGTACTTTATGTCGGTCCAGCAGCGGGTAATAATGAAAGTGGCCGGTATTATGAATTTCTTGTTTATTTCAAACACAAATGCCTCATATGTAATTTTCTGATTTTCTTGTTTGTAGGAGTTTCAACCTCTGAAGATTCGGTCTCACGGGGTCAACCTTGGGGGGATGCGCTATGATGAGCGGTACACACCGTATGTAAGGGAGACAGGACTCCTTCCTTTCATTCAGTTGGTCAGCCGATCGACACCACCCCTCAATGCCGCAGCAATCACCGCGCTTGTTGATCGTTGGAGGCCGGAGGCACACAGTTTCCATCTTCGGACCGGGGAGATGACCGTGACGCTCCAGGATATTGCTATGATCACCGGTCTTCCTATAGAGGGGAATCCTCTTTGTATGAGCACCAATTCTGATGGGTGGCGCGAGCAGATGCATGCCCTTATCGATATGGTTCCTCCGGAGCCTCGGGAACCAGAAGCAGAAGACAAGAAGAAGGAAAGAGTTGCAGTCGGTGCTCCTTTCACCTGGATTGCATGGAACTTTGGTTCTTGCCCTGAGGATGCTAATGAGGATGAGGTCAAGACATATGCTCGTTTCTACATGTGGTACGTTATATCCAGGACTATGTTTGCCGATGGCTCAAGCAAGAATGCTCCATGGATGTGGCTGAAGGCGTTGACTGTCTTCGATAGCGAATGGAGTTGGGGTTCGGCGACACTGGCTTACTTATATAGACAGGTAGACAGTTGTTTCTTTTTCACTTCATTGCTACATTACCAATGCGATCTTCCTGTTAATTCGACCATGTTCTTTTATGTGCAGTTGGATGATGCCTGTTGTAGGACCTCAAAGGACGGAGGTATTGGTGGTTGTATGCTCGCACTTTCTGTATGGAGCTAGGAGCGATTGCCGGTTGGACGACCGAAGACCATGAAGTATGAGGATTGGGACGACAAAGATGACCCACTATGGTTCCCCACTTGGGCTTATAAGTGGGATGTGTTAAATGAGATGAGGATGATCCCTCGGTCATGTACAAATTGTACACGAGCGAGATGGACACGATTACGGCTGAGCAGGTGACTCGACATTGCATAAGTGATTCTCATGCTTCTATCGCAACTCGAAATCAGTTTTGCATTCTATGCTATGTTGCAGGTGGAATGGGAGCCGTATGGAAAAGGGGATAGTTTTGGTAACCCTGGAGAGTTCGTGCTGAATCCGGTGTGCCTTAGGGATAGGTATCTTTGGCATATGCGGTGCCCACTCATATGCAACTGGGCGGTTGAGCTTCACATGCCACATCGGGTGTACCACCAGTTTGGTTTGTTCCAGCCACACCCACTGGAGTGGGAGGACACGGACAAGATGCTACACGCGTAAGATAGAATTAACCTTGAGCACTTAGCAGTTTGTCGGCGGTTTCGATGGTGCTAATATTCTGTTTCTAACTTGCAGGTTGGATAGGAGAAGGCAACGAAAGATCAAGGACTGGGACAGGCATCACAGGAAGTATATCATACAGTTCGCGCTTAGTGTGGAGCAAGCTAAGGCTGGAAAACGATCCCAGATTCGTGAGCACTCCCCGATCGCGCTCAACAACTATCTCACATGGTTTCTTGCAAGTACCCGCGTGGAGATATGCAAGCCGGCGTATGATGAGGAGATTTTGGAAGATCCCACCGTCTTCGATGAGCTAACCCAACACTAGTACAACAAATTAGTCAGGGAAGGCACCTGAGTCCCTTCAGCTCCAATGATGAACTTTGTGGTATTTCCCTATTTGCTTTCCCATTCACACTATTCACATCTTTGCTTGCCTAACATGTTAATGTCTTTTCTGTTCATAGCGTACCCAGATCAAAAAAGCAGCTGATGAGAGCGAGACTATTCTAGAGACAACCCCGATTAGGAAAAGCGATGGGGAAGGTGCACTTCGAGCATTCATTAAGGTTCACATCTCCTTCCATTGTCCATGTAACATGTCTTACTACATTCGATATCTCATTCACTTGTACATGTTGCAGCGCCAGGGCCAAAGGTTAAGGCGGTTATCAAACCTTGTCGGTTGTCGTGACCCCGAATATGTATCACCTCAGCGGTCTAGGTCGGTGACACCATCAAATCCCACTTCTGGCCATGGTGCTCCTTTTGATGATGAGGATGTGGGTGTGGTCACCCAAGAGGTATGCCAATAGCCTATATTCAATTATTGATACATTGCTAACTTTATCCTCACACACGGTCTTTTCCATATCGTTTGTTTTTGTAATAGGTTGCTGATGACATGACCTTGGGGAACTATCAAGTTCGGTTAGCATACATGTTAAGCCTAGGAGGGGAATCAATAAATATACACCCCAAGACTTCACCGAAAGAGCCAAGAGGACGGTCGGCACCTCGCGGATGGCGGCTTTGGATGACTATGTGGATGCGGTGGAGGAAGCTGAGCCGGAGCCGGAGCCGGTTGCTCGTGCTCGGAAGAAACTAGTTGTGACGCTCGGATAATTAAGCTACAGTAAACTCCTGCTAATGACTGCCAAGTCATCACAATTATTTTTCTCACCATCATTTTGATCCAAATCAAACTCCAATTCAAATTCAAATTGCATGTCAAATTATTTTCTTCAAAAACTAAAGACAAAAATGTTCGTTGGGTTGCAAATTTTCACTAGCTAATTATCATGTAGAAACCAACATTAATTGGCTCACCATTTAATCCCTAGGAAAATATAAAGTGGTCCAACGGCATATTAATTGGCTTATTCAATTTTCAAAAATGCTTGAACAATTCCTTTGGCTCTAAAACTTTTTATGCAACACCACAATGTTGTTCTTGAATTGGGTGCTAGATTTCAAGGTTGACTAAATTCATTTTTTGTCACTCAAATTAATGAGAAATAGTAGCTAACTTAAATACATAAAAGGGAAAAATGCCTAACAAGCTACTCTACTTGTGCGCTGTATGCAGCTACAGTGCATTTGGCCCAGCCCAACAGGTGGCCCAGTCCACCCAATCAAGAGTGGCCCAGCCCACCTCTCCTCATCTCTCCCCTCTCGCTACAGGAGAAGGGGAGGGCGTGGCGGCCATCCCACGGCCGTGGCCGCCCCCCAACCACGTGCAATCATCGCCCCGTTTCCCTCTTGGATAAGAGCATCCCCACAACACCCTCGACCGAACCCTAGGCCATTCTTCCCCTTCCCCTTATCGTTTTCTTCCATCCTGATGTCACCCACGTGCATCCATGGCTGCGCCGCCGTCGTGTCCATTGAGCTTCCTGTGCCACTGGAGGATGTCCAGGAGAGCCGCAGCTTCCACCTTCATCGTCTTCATCGCTGTATCGGAGCCGAGATGTGCGAACGACGACGCCCGCGACCGTCTTCCTCACCACGACCACCGGAGCTCGATCCATCGCCGTTCGACCTTCCCCGACAATGCCGAGTCCTCCCAAAGCTCCGCTGTGAGCCCCCGCATCTTTCCCCTCTTCCCGTGGCTCAGTTTGTGGCCTCTAGATAACCCAACCGTCGCTCTTGTACTTGTCGTGGTAGCCATGGCCGGAGCTCCGTTGCCGCGCCTCTGGCCGCGCCCGCTCGCCGCCGGCCGCGCTCACCCGTCCCTAGCCGCCTCGCCGCGAGCCACGGCGTGCCTCCCTGGCCGCGCCAAGGCCCGCCCCAGCAGCCTCCCGCGCGCCTCCGCTGCTCTGCCTTCTGTTGCTTGCAGCGCTGCCACTGCTGTCGCTGCTTATTGCTGCTTCTGCTGCTATGTGCCAGTTGCTGCTCGCTAGCTGCTGCTTGGCATTTCTAATGTTGGTTGCTTTAGGTGCTGCTGGTATACGCTGAAGCTAGCCATGGCCAAGTTCCTCGCCATGGCGTGTGTGAGCACAACCATGAGGCGTTGTGCCTCTGGCACTTGCCCTTTTTAATTAGTAGTAGGTTTAGTTTAGGAGTATTTTAGTGCTAAGTTAGTCTAATAGCAGATGACATGTGGACCCATTGTTAATTTAAGAAGATAAAACAAACATACAAAAGTCTAAGTCAATGACATGTGGCCCCCACTTGCGCTATTCCTATGTTGACCAGTCATCCTTTGATTGGGTCAACCCAACCCCACTGGCCCCACTGGCTTACACACGGGTTAGAGTAGCACTTGGTGACAAAAGTATAATATGCTTTTAATTCGAATTAATATTAGTCCAGAAAATGTTTTAAAACTTTGGAAATTCATATAAATTAATCCGTAACTCGGATGAAAATGTTTTCTACATGAAAGTTGCTCAGAATGACGAGACGAACCCGCATACGCAGCCCGTTCATCCGCCACACATCCCTAGCATAGCAAACATCGAACTTTTCCCCTTCGGTTCATCTGTCCGAAAATGCCAAACTTCGGGAATGCATTCCCGGATGTTACCCCCCTTCGTCGGTAGCGTGTAGCACCGCATTAGAACACGTCTAGCTCTACCTGTTGTCCTGTTATGCTCTTGCTTTCTATGTATTTACTGTTTCTCCCCCCTCTTCTCTTCGGTAGACCCCGTGATGGCTGCCGATGCCACTCTGATCGACTACGTCACCGACGACCCTCCTTGTCTGAGCAACCAGGCAAGCCCTCCCCCCTTTGATCATCCCGATATCGCCCATTCGATTCTATCATGCTTGCATTAGATTTTGCTACTGTTATTGTTTGCTCCTATTCTGATGCATAGCCTGCTTTTGTAACCTGCTCATTGTACCCTGCCTGCTTATCCTAAAACTGCTTAGTATAGGTTGGTTAGTGATCCATCAGTGACCCCCACCTTGTCCTTGTCGCCCCTGCTTCATCATTGAAGACCCGATCAACGGGATCGAGGACCAGGCCCCGACACCGCACATCACTTTCCCCTTAGTTGCTCGACACTACTGGGTTACTATCGAGTGCCGAGGGTGAGACCTCTACAACACTTCTGATGTTAACCCTGTAGTGTAGCTATTCGGTCGTGGTCATCGAGGGTGATTCCGTAACCACTTCCGATACGACTCTGTCGTGCAACCCCTCAAGTGTGAACCTCGGGGGGTGATTCCCCTTACGTTCACCTTGATGATTACATCAAGTGGAATCCGTCAAGGGTGATTCCTCAGGTTTTCCTCTTGGTGTTAGACACATGGTTACTATGGTTACTATGACTTTACACTGAACCATGTTACTAAAGACGGGTCGACCCTGAGGGGTACGTACCCGCGCGAGCTTAATTGCGAGTGATGTGGAGTCGGGTTGACCTGGAAGGTGCCCGCGAGATAATTACGAGGCGTGGCCGGGCATTCCTAGCCCTTGCCGCAAGTCCTCGAGACGGGGCAACGGGGTCACATCTTTCGTGAGTCTCTGCTTGTTACCGCGCGTTCCTAATCCACTACGATTTGGATATTTGATCCGAGGGGCCTCTGGCCTGATAGCACTAACCATCACGTGGGCATAGTATGGGCGTTCTACGTCGTTTGCACCAGCCGAAGCTTAATTAGACGTCATGCGACTGAGCGGCGCGCGCCGGGTTGGACTGGTAAGCTCCCGCCTTTTTTAAGGAGGTAGCTAGGTCTGCTCACCGGCCGCCCACGCAACGTGCAGGAGTTCCCGGGGCGATGGCCCATGACCCCTGGGGGCATAGGTTTAGTCCGGCGTGCTTGACCTCTCTATTAAGCCTAGGTCGGGTTGTGGCGTATTGTTTGGCCGAGGCCGGGCATGACCCAGGAAAGTGTGTCCGGCCGGAGTTAATCGAGCGTGGTGGGTAAGTTGGTGCACCCCTGCAGGGAAGAAAACATCTATCGATAGCCTGTCCTACGGTAACGGACACTTGGAGTTGTATCCCGATCGATACAACTAGAACTGGATACTTATGATGAGTAATGGATTGTGATGATAACTGGATAGTATGGCTCTGGGATTGCTTCCTCGCAGGGAGTCGAGAAAGGATCTCTGGCCGAGTTTGATAACACTACTACTTTACTTTATGCTACTCTACTCCCTCCTGTTGCTGCAAGATGGTGGTTTCCAGAAGATGCTAGTCTTCGATAGGCTAGGCTTTCCCCTCTATTCTGGCATTTCTGCAACCCAGTCCACATATACAGCCTCTCTTTGATAATGTTGCATATGTAGTGTAGATCCTTGCTTGCGAGTACTTTGGATGAGTACTCACGGTTGCTTTGCTTCCTATTTTTCCACCTCTTTCCATTCTTCTCGGATGTCGCAACCAGATGGTGGAGCCCAGGATCCAGACGCCACCTTCGACGATGACTGCTACTACCCCGAGGGTGCCTACTACCACGTGGAGACCACCGACGACCAGGAGTAGTTAGGAGGCTCCCAGGCAGGAGGCCTTGCCTTTTCGATCTTTGTTGCTTTTGTGCTAGCCTTCTTAAGGCAGACTTGTCTAACCTATGTCTGTACTCAGATATTGTTGCTTCCGCTGACTCTTGTGTACTCGAGCTTATGTATTCGAGCCCTCGAGGCCCATGGCTTGTAATATAAAGCTTGTATTATTTTATTTGTGTCTAGAGTTGTGTTGTGATATCTTCCCGTGAGTCCTTGATCTTGGTCGTACACATTTGCGTGTATGATTAGTGTACGATTGAATCGAGGGCGTCACACTAGTCAAGAGGGGGTCAAGAGCCAATAAGCACGGAAGGAACTAGTCGTCGTCCTCTATTTGTTATGTAAATCGCCTAGTGGGCGTTTTCTTATGTCGAACTTGTTATGTCGTTGAACTTAAAGTGATGGTAGCTCTGAGTAATGTTGAACTTGAAGTGATTGTATCTCTTAGTAATGTTGAACTTGAAGTGATGGTCACTCTTAGTAATGTTGTCTTTGTTAAAGTTGAAGAGGTGTTGAAAATGTCATAATGATGATCATTACTATTTTCTGTGATGCAAGTATATGTATAACTATTGAAAATGTGCCTAAAATTACCCAGTTTGAGGGCCAAAAAAACACTATGTGTTGGTGCAGTGCCTAGCTTAGAGGCGCCACACTATACTATGCAACGCCTGAGGCGTTGCATAGTATAGTGTGGCGCCTCTGAGCTAGGCGCCGCACCAACAGTTAGTGAATTTTGGCCATCAAACTGGGTGAAAGGTTTTTGTTGCTCTCTGGATAGCTCTACCCAGACGTGCAACGCCTCAGAGCTAGGCGCCGCACCATGCAGTGCAACGCCTAGCTCCAAGGCATTGCACGTCTGGGTAGAGCTATCCAGAGAGCAACAAAATCTTTTCACCCAGTTTGAGGGCCAAATATTCACTAAGTGTTGGTGCGGCGCCTAGCTCAGCTTTGAGGCGTTGCACAGTATAGTGTGGCGCCTCTGGGCCAGGCACCGCCCCAACACTTAGAAACTTTTTGGCCCTCAAACTAGGTGAAAAGCTTCTGTTGCTCTCTGGTAGCTCAACCCAGACGTGCAACAGCTCAGAGCTAGGCGCCACACCATGCAGTGCAACGCCTAGCTCCGAGGCGTTGCACGTCTGGGTAGAGCTATCCAGAGAGCAACAAAAACCTTTCACCCAGTTTGAGGGCCAAAAAACACTAAGTGTTGGTGCGGCACCTAGCACAGAGGCGTCCCACTATATTGTGCAACGCCTCAGAGCTAGGCGTTGCACAATATAGTGTGGTGCCTCTGATCTAGGCGCCGTACCAACACTTAGCGAATTTTTGGCCCTCAAACTGGGTGAAAAGGTTCTGTTGCTCTCTGGATAGCTCTACCCAGACGTGCAACGCCTCGGAGCTAGGCGTTGCACTGCATGGTGTGGCGCCCAGCTCTGAGGCGTTGCACGTATAGGTAGAGCTATCCAGAGAAGTGTTTGCCACTTAGGTGTTGCACATGTGGACAAATATCCAGACCAAAACAGAGTAGTTCATAACACATATTACTTCAAATAGAGGAGTAGTTCATGACACATAGTACTTCAAATAGAGGAGTAGTTCATACAACCAAATCGAGGAGGAGTCCACAATACATAGTAGTTCATGACACATAGTAGTTCACAACCAAATCGAAGATCATAGTTTAGAGGATAACACAGTCATAGTCCACAAGCAAATTGAAGATGACATAGCTCTATTGCGCAGAGCAAGGCCCCTTTCCCTTCTTCTTCTTCCTCTCTTCTTCTTCTTCCTCCTCCTTTTTCCTTATGTAGTGAGCCTCCTTAACCACCCTCTCCATGAATATCTTGTTCTCCCTCTCTTTCTTTTCAGCTTCGAATGCCCAAAGTTTCAAGGTTCTTTCTTGAAAATCCTTGAGACACTTCTTCTGTGCCTCCTCACATTTCCTCTTCAACGCACGCTCCCTAGTGCGACACTCAAAATCTCCTCTCTCTCATTCCTTCCTCTTCTCTTCGAGCTCCTCTTGCTTCTTCTTCTCTAGTGCGGCTGCATCCTCCTCTCTCAGCTTCTTCGCAGCCTTCTCCCACCATCCCGCCATCTCACCTTCGCCATCCTTCTCCTCCACTCCCTTCATTGTTGGTTTGTTGGGTTGAGAAGCCGCCATACCTACAATGAGTCAAACATAATAGTTAGTAATGACAATAAGAACAAATTGAAGAACATGTACATTACAACATATTAGTGAATAAGGAGAACAAGAACATACGAAAAAAATTGAAACATTATAGTTAGTGAGCAACATACGGAAATGGTCCATCGAGGTATCCAAACATTCCTCTATACCGACCTTGCCCAAGACCACCACCACGGCCAAGCCCACCACCAAGGCCAAGACCATCACCAAGGCCAAGACCACCACCACGGCCAAGTCCAACACCAAGTCTAAGACCATCACCAAGGCCAAGACCACCACCACGAGCTCTACCACCACCATGGCCTCTTGTAAGTCCTAGTTGCCTCCCTCTTTGTTGCCTAGATCCTCTTTGGCTACCACTTGGTTGGCTAACACTTGGTTTCCTTGGCACTTGTTGGCTACCACTTGTTTGCCTTGGCACTTGTTGGCTACCACTTGGTTGGCTACCTTGTGTAGCTCCTTGTTGGCTTGTGCTTGCATCATTTGTCTTTAACCTCTTTCTTGGTTTGGTACATTTTCTTTTGTTGTGGCCATGACCTTTGCATTCCCCACAACGAGAGCTCTCACGAGGCTCTTGGAATTGGTCGTTGCCCGATTCGCGGCGGCCACCATGGCCCCATCCGTCCATGTCACCTCGAAGACGCTTTGTCTTACATCTACCCCGTTTGACAACCTTCAACTCCGAATCCGGTCATAGTTGAAGTCCATGGTACTCCGGCCACTGTGATTGGTCAAAGTATGGGTGAAAGTGGGGAGCCCATGTATTATTGACCGTCATGATTAAGAACTCCGACTCCCTCACAGAGAGGGCGTGATTGACGTCCACATCCTAATGTGACCGGCGGTATACAAGTGTGAGCATGGGAGATGAAGCAACAATGGCCTCCCGCAAGATCAATCACACCGTGTTAACGAGACCTTGAAAGACCGACCTCCATGTTGGCGGCCATTGTTTGTGGTTCCTCCTGGCTCTCTCACTTCATACTTCCAATCTTTGTTGTCATATAGTATAGCTTCTTGTGAGTCCGCCTTCCATGATTGAAATTCCAACCATTCATCAACCTTGGGTGGGAACTTGTACTTGTACTTGCGCTTGTTCTCACCCGCTATCTGTGCATCTGTTTCCATTGAGTACTTTAGAAAGTACGCATTCATCTTGTCAAATGTGTATTGAACTATTGCCGTCACGGGTAATGCACGTGCACCTTTGAGCACCCTATTGAAGCATTCGGCCATATTGCTTGTCATTTGACCGTATCTCTGGCCATCTTCATCAAACGCACGTGCCCACTTGTTCTGATATTGAATGTGCCTGTTGAGAAAGTCTTGACCCCCGGGATCAAGTTTTTTGTGTGCGAGCAATTTGTTGTACAAAGTGGCGAACCGCTTGTCGGAGAAAGCGAGACAACAATCTTGAAGATCATCGGGTAACTCCTTAAGGCCACATGCCCTATAGAAGTTCGAACAAAAGTGCCTCATGCGCCATCGATGGTGCAACGGAGCATGCCCGGGAATGTCAATCTCCACCGCGTTAAGAATTCCTTGATGCCGATCCGATATGACACAAATTTCCCTCTAAGCGGGTAACACTTTCGTCCTCAAAAGACGCAAAAACCACTCCCAGTTGTCATTGTTCTCCACCTCAACCACAGCAAATGCCAATGGCAACACCCGGTTATTGGCATCACTTGCTATCGCAACCAAAAAGGTGCCCTTGTATTGTCCGGTCAAGAACGTGCCATCAACGGCGATGACCGGCCTACAGTGTTCGAAAGCCCTCACGCATTGCTCGAACGCCCAAAATGCACGGCCAAATAGTCGGACTTTCCTTCCGTCATGAACCGTTGTTTTTTCCCCATGAGGCTCGACCACATGAACCATGCCCGGGTTTGTGGCGGCCATGGCTAACAACAACCTAGGGATTCGGTTGTATGCTTCCCCCCCAATTACCATACAACATCTTAAACACGGCTTGCTTCGCCTTCCATGCCTTGCCGTATTTCACCTTGTAATGAAAGATGGCTTTCACAAGGTCCATGATATGTTGGATGCTCATTGTTGGAAGTGTGGATATTGAGTTGGAGAGCCTGTAAGCGATGAACTCGGACATGAGTTGTCTGTGGTCTTGGGACACAACCTTGCCATCCACCCTTTTGCCTCGGCACATGTGAGTTGGTACACAACTCACTACGTGCCAAGTGGGACCTCCTTTCCATGGTCTTGCACGCACAATCCATGAAATTTTTTCATCCTCACATGCAACCGTGTAGTGCACATTGACGTCTGAGTTCACCACCTTGTGTGGACGATAATGCGTAACCGAGTAGTTGTCGAGCCACATCTTCAATTCCAAGAAGGTTTCGAACTTACACCCGCGAGCAATCCCGTTCTTGCCGTCTTCCAAATCACGGTGAGATATTGGCCTAACCCCAAGAGATATACCTTGGCCACCATCTACCACGGTTTCATCCGCGAGACTAACATCCTTGAACAATGTAGTCCGATGATCCCACCCGAATACCTTCTCGAAAGCTTCGGCCTCCTTCACCGTGAATCCCTCCTCATCAACTTGTTCATCGGGACCTTCATCATCCGAATCCGATGCATAGCCACGGGAATAAGGGATGTAATGGTCCATTGTCTCTTGCAAATGATATTTGTCGAGATCACCCACATTATTGTCATGGAGATCAACTTCATTGTCATCGTCCGCATACTCATGATTCTCCTCTTGCAAAGCTTCATTTTGGTTGTTTGGAAACGGGCTCAATGTTGGCCTCACTTGTTGGGTCAAAAGAGGTTCAACAATTTCACTCGGTTCAAGGGTGGGGGCTACTACAAACCAAAGGGGAGGGGTTCCGGTTCAAGTCCAAATGCAAACTAGAATCAACCTTCTTCGTTGCAAATAACTCAAGAGCCTTGTCTAGTGATTCGGCCACCGTCTCCTTGTATGCAACCCAACGTTCCTCCGAGTTCACACGCATTGTCTTCCAACAGATGTGCATTCCAAAACCAACATTATGCCTTCCCTCCAACTCAATGATATCACTAGGGTCCATCCAATTCAAATCTTTCCTCATTTGTTCCAAGAGCTCCGCATAGCTAGGACTATTATGAAACACCATGTCAAGCTCATCCGGGTCCGGTTCAATATTGCCTTTCGAGAAGGCATCTTTGTCCCCATGATGAACAAACACACATGTTCTTCCCATCCCTATAAGCATTCAAACAACAAAACATAAAATTTCTTCCATGAGTACTAATCTAAGGATTAACACGGAATACAAACCGTAACATAGATATGAAACAACAACCCTAACCCTAACCCTTGCCCCAACATAACAACACCCATAACCCTAACCCTAACAAGCCTAACCCTAGCACCAACATAAGAATAACCCTAACATACTAACAAGCCCAATCATAGGAAATTGGCAAACAAACATCTCATATCTCCATACAAATCTCTAGATCCATAAAAACCTAGGGTTTCCCAAACTAGCAACAAATGAGCAATTTGTTAACATTTCTTGGATCAAAACAAGGGGATCAGAGAAGATTACCTTGAGGGAGGGATCGAGTTCAAAAACCACGGACAAAATCTTCAAATTTGGAAGATTTGGAGAAGGATTTGAGAGGGGGAGAGGGGGAAAATCT